>NW_021320070.1:5728849-5735685 GCF_001605985.2 Dendrobium catenatum | reverse complement strand
TAATCAAAATTTTTCTATAATTAACAGTTAATTTTAGAAATTTTTTACATATTCGTAGGGGTTACCAAGTTATTTCGACTAAGGGGGGCACTTAAGGATTTTAACCCAAATGAGCCATAAACTCCTTGGGATAAATTTCGAAGGTCATAAATGACCTAAGGACAGACCAACAGGTGTTTAGAACCCTTTTGGGATTTTTAGGATTTTTAAGATTAATCAAAATTGGTTAAACCCTAATTACCTAAGGATCAAGCAAGGACAAATCTAGGAACCAATTTGAGAGGGTTTCAATTCTTATTGGTTAAGGGATTAATTATAGACAATTAAGGACATTTTAATGGATTTTATAAGCTAAGGATGGTTCATTATCAATTAATCAGGGTTAAGGCCATTTCTAAAAAGGATTTTTTTAGGCTCCTACTTGGGGAACCAAATGAACTCCAAATTTAATGAAATTTGGACCATAGGATCACCTGACCATAAGGCCTAAACCCACCAAATTTGAGCTCAAATGGAGTACTCTATGGTGGTTAACCAAACCACCCAAGGTGAGCTCTAAGTCACCTTCAAATCACTATGGGGGTCTATCCTAGGCTTGGATTGGAGCAAAATCAATGGCTCTACACTCCTCATCCTACACATCATCAGCACACCAAAAATCACACCCTAAATCCCATGGGATAGGTCTATATCCCCTTTTGAATTTAAGGGTCAAATCATGACCCTTAAACTTAAAAATTAGGGAAAATGCCCTTGAACAACTTAAAATGGGGAGATAAAATTTAGACATGTCAGAAACATGTCCAATTTCAATCTCCTAAAATTTGCAGATCTGGTGGACATGTATTTAAAAAGTAATTAAAGAAATACATAAAATGCTCAAATTGAAATTAAGCCTAAGACTGATCTAACCAGGGTCTAGAACCATAGGGCTTTTATAGAGCTCCCTGAGACTTTTCCAATGAGCCTAAGAACACCTAATTTGGACAAGTGTGCAGGGAGTTATTAATTTTTGAAGTTCCCTTGAATTTCTAGATTTATTAATCCGGCAATTACACAGTCAGCAGCCGTTGACATGCGCCGCGCGTCGATTCGCCAGATAATGATCGGCGCTAACGGTTAACGGCCGGGTTAACCACATCTGTTGGATGGAGGATCGAACGGCTAGGATTAACAGCGCTCCGATACCGCGAGATTTAATCTGAGCCGTTGATCGAGATCAACGGCTGGGATTTCGTCTTCAACCTCCCGCTTGTATCCGAGACCGTAGGGCTTCTTCGGCTTGATCCGGGTGATCCCGTCGGCAAACTCCGATGAAATTTCACAGGGAGGATCAGGATGGTGGGAACCTTCAATCCAATGGTGGAAATCCGTTGGGGTGAAGGTTTCCTTCACACTCGACCAGACTACCTAGCTAGGGAGCTCAGGATGGAGAGATTTCTGCAGAGAAGGCCTCAACGAATGAGCTTCTCTATCAAGAAGCTTCAGGGGATGGTGGCGAACAGTTCTCCTTCAGACGTCGGGACCGGAGGACGGCCGGAGGTGCAACTTCGAGCGGGACGCCGAAGGCTTTCACGGGCGTTTGCTAGAACGGAAGGAGGGATCGATCTGGGAGCTCGGAGGAAGCGTCTGGGAGTTCGAAAGAGTTTTGGGTATCGATCAAGAGCGAATGCCAATGATTCTTGAGGTCTGGCGAGGTCAAGGGTATTCGGCCACCTTTCGGGAGCTTGGATGGCCGGGATTGAGCTGGAGAGGGCTCAGATTGCTGCTAGGTGGATGATGGTGACGTCCAGGGGAGATCATGGGGATCAAACCGGTGGACAGCAACCTTGAGCCATGAATTGTCTGGGGGGGGACCATCGGAGTTCAAATTCCATTTGCTCCGACCGCCGTCAAACACGATTTGGGCCGGGTTGACTGGGGGAGGTCGATGTGGACATGCTGGAGCCAAGGGTGGAGTCAAGTTGATCTAGGGAGGTCTGGATTAGACTGGTGGCTAGATTGGACCCAAACCTGCTCGGTTCGAGTCGAATTGAGCTCGATCCAAGTCAGGTCAGACCTTGCGTTTGGTATGGGAGATAGGTCTAGGTCTGGTGCACCCAATACAGGTGACAATTGGATCCAATTTGGTCTGGGTCAAAATTTGGCTCGGGTTGATCCAAATCTGCTCGGTTCGGGTCGATTTGGGCTCAACCCAGGTCAAGCAAGACCCTGGGATTGAGGTGGGAAGTGGGTCTGGGTCTGGTACACCCAATTCAAGTGGCAATTGGGTCCAATTTGACTTGAGCTGGAAGATGGCTCGGGTCCAAGTGTTTTTGGCTAATTTTGGTTAACCTAACTCTTGACCCAAGTTAGCTCAAGGCATGGGCTGGCTGAAGGAAGTGTATTGGACCTAGAGCCACCTAAGAGAGGTGTTGGTCAAGTTCAATTGGGCTTAGGTTGAGAGTTGGCTCAATCCCAAGTGATTTTGGGCACTTTGGGTTAGCCTAACTCTTGACCCAAGTAAGCCTACGGGTTGGGCTGGTCAAGGAAGGTGTATTGAGTCAATGGGAACTCAATGACACCTTGATTTGAATTCAATTTGATTAAGATCAAAAGATGGCTCAAGGGAGGCCTCTCTTTGGTCACTTGGGTCAAGCCATATGGTAACCCAAGTAAGCCCAAGGCTTGGGTCTCCAAGAGGGGTCTCTTGGGTATCCAAGGGGTCATCCCATGCATTCAAAGGACTTGGTTCAAAAATTTGAAAGAGGAGGGGTGTATGGGTTAATGGGTCAAACATGGTTGACTTGGTCAACCAAGTTGACCTAAGGTCTGGGTTTGAGTTCAACAAGTTGGGTTTGATATTTGAAATTCATTGAAAGTGGTTTCAAAGAGTTTGGAATTGATTTGAGTTGAAATGGGCATTTGAAATCCCATAAGGGTATTTATGTCAATCTTGACCCATTGGTCAACTAGGGTCAAAAATGGGTCTGAAAAATGCAGTTTACTGCTCAATAGGTTGCAATCAAAGGTTTGGAAGTGATTGGAGGCTTTGATAAAGGCTCCAATATCAAACTCTTCAAGGGGTTAGGTCCAGTGGCATAGGTTGTAAATATTTGAAGGTTTTACAGCCTTTGGATTTTAATTAAAATTCTGGGGTTAGAGACCTCAGAATGGGCTCAAAATTGGAGGGTAGGCTCTAGAGACATGTCTCATCACTTTGTAAGTGATATACCCTGAATCAGAGGCCATTTGACTGGGTTTTGAAATGTTTGAAAAATCTTTGAAAAAGGTCTTTAGGACAGGGCCTTAAGACTTTGGATTTGAGTCTGGATTTTTGGATTTGGATTGGATTTCAAGTTTGAATGATTGGAGTATTCAAATCATCTACAATCATGTGGTGATTGTTAAAGACTGGATAGGGTCAAAGCTAGATCAAAGGTGGAATCAAAGTCTAAGTTGAAATTTGGATTCTCAAGTGGATTGAATCAAAGTTTGGGTATGTTTGAAATTTGAATTAATTGGGATTTGAGTTGAATGAAGCTTGAGATTCAAATTAATCAGGGGTAGGAATTAAATTGAAGTTGGAGTTGATCAAAGGTAGGAATTTATTTGAGGTTGAAGTTGATCAAGGGTAGGGATTGATTTGAGTCTAGATTGATCCTAAGATCTAGAGGGGTTCTAAGATCTAGGGTCTAAGGGAATCATAGGCTCTAGAATGGATCCTAAGGTCTGGATCTAAAAAAGGGCCTTAAGATCTAGAGTAGATCTTGGAATCTAGAATTACTCTGGGGTTTGGAAGGGCCTTTGTGACCTCATACAAAAATGAGGTCAATACTTATATGCTAGGAATCTTACCCAAGTGATTCTAGTGAAGTCATCTAAAATCACAAATCCATATATTTTCCCACCTAGGCTAGTTGTGCTAATGGGTCCAAATAAGTCCATGTGAAGGATGTTTAGTGGCCTAGATGTCTTCACATCTTTGATTGAAATAAAGGATGATTTTATTTATTTTTCTAGTTGGCAGGTATCACATAAATGGTCCTTAGTGAAGTATAACATAGGTACACCTCTAACTAGGATTTTCTAAGTGATGTTTCTAAGTGTTTTTATACTAGCATGGCATAGTCTCCTATGCCATAACCACAAGTCATCTACCATTATTTTTAAGCAAAGTGAATTTGAATTTTCAATGCAATCAAGATATAACATGTAAACATTATTCATTTGTATTCCTTCTAAAATAATTTTTTTATTTAAGCTAATCAGGCATTTGTTAGAAAGAAATTTTATTTCAAAACTTTTGTCACATAATTAACTAATGTTTAGTAAGTTATGCTTTAAACTATCAACAAATAAAATATTCTCAATTAAAAAATTCTTAACATTTCCAACGATACCTGAGCCCACCACTTTCCTGGAGTTGTTGTCTCCAAATGTTACTTTGCCTCCAGTCCTGGTCTACAGTATAATGAACTTCTTCATATCTCTAGTCATATCTCATGAGTTGCCAATCTCTAGGTACCACATGCTCTCACTAGGTCTTTTGTGAGAGCCCATTACAAAATCATTCTTGGGTTAGATTTGGAAACCCTAGTGAGTTTGGGTTCCTTCTTATGCTTTCATGAATGATATGTATGCATGCTATACTGTGATGGATATAATTTAGGTCTCCATACTGTGTGTGTTCTATAATGAATCATGCATGTACGGGCTCTGTGACCTAGCATGCCACAAGAGAAGCACCTAACACTGGGAAATGGGTTCACTAACCTATGTGGGTGGTAATGCCTCTTCCTAAAGTTGTGTGATGCATGAAATTCTAGGGGTTTGAATGATTCAAGCTGTTTTGATGGATTGCAAAATTCTTCAAGTGAAAGTGGTTTTCTATTTTCAGTCAAAGCATTTATATTAACTTGTAAAAATTTATTTACATATTTAAGATTTGTAATTTCATTCAAGTTCCTCTAAACTCTTATACTTTGTTTCTAATTCAACATGCAATGTTTTTAAGGATTCATATGCATCTGTGAATTAAACATGCTTCTTATTTAATGAATAAAATTCTTCAAGAAGGGTCATGTAATCTCTATCTAAATAAAAATTTTCTTTAAATAAGTTAGCATGCTCAGTTTGTAAAGTACTAAAATCAATATTAAGACTAGCATGCATTTTATTCAACCTCCTATACAAGTCATGGATTTTCTCAAAAATAACTAGTAGATCTTCATATGAAAGTTGAGATACCTCATCTTGATCTGATTGATCCAGATTATTGTTAGCCATTAGACATAAATTTGTTATCTCCTCCTCTGCTTCTTCTTTTAACAATTCTGAGGCAGAGTAAGCCAAAAATACCATTTATGCCACCGAAAAGGTTGATGTAGGAGGCCATCAACATTACATTGGTATTGATTTCATGTACTTCATTTCTAATGATACCAATGACTTGTTGCTGCTGCATAAGTTGAGCATCAAATTGATCAAAACTTTGATCAACATGAGTTTCTAATCTATCAAATCTCTTAATCAGATTCTAATAATCTGGCTGAGGTGCAGAGGTTTGCACTCCTTCTTCCTCCTTGAAGAGCAATCTTAAGGAAGCATCATTATAGTAAACTGGCTCTTCATATTCTTCATCAGGATGAACCAAATTATATTTCTTTTCCAAAATGTAAGTAATTAAATGTCCCAAAGAAATATTCCTTTTTCTCTTCTGTTCAGCATGTCCTATTTCTGAAAGCCCATAGATATGATCTATGATAAGTTGGGCTTCGTCGATAGGGTGACCATCCATAATTAAAAAGGTTAGAACAGAAAGGAGAGGGGTAATATTGATCCTATCACCAGCTTTAGGAATGATTGAAGAACGAAGGATATGCTGGATGATACGGGCATTCTTGGTCATACCGGATACTCTAGCAACATGATAGGTTAGGCCACTTTTTCTAATTACCCTATTGACATCATACCATTGGAAAGTGTTTTCACTCATTAGGGTGTGGGCTCTATATCCTTCAGTTCTTAAGTTTAGAAATGCATCAATGTCATGCTTGGTGATTTCTACTTTTTTGCTTGAAAACAATGGAACTAATGGAAGAGTGGTCCGAGTTAAAACTCATGTTTGCTAGGAAATAATGGAAGGTTTGCTTGTTGTAGAAGTGGACGAGAGAAAGTATGAAATGGAATTGGGTTGAGACAAAAAGGTGCATTACCTTAAAATTTATCTCGCTTTGGATTAAGATGTGAGATGGAGTTATTTTGGCGGAAGCAAAACGAGGAAAGGATTCCTCATTCGCCTTAGAAAGGAAGTTTTCTGAGGCATTCCTATTCGGCTTCTTCACTAATACCTTTTGTCTTTTGCTTGAGGAGGCCATTGACAATTTGAAGTAGAAAGGGATTGAAAGAGAAGTTTGATTCCTCATTCGCCTTAGAAAGGAAGTTTTCTGAGGCATTCCTATTCGGCTTCTTCGCTAACACCTTTTGTCTTTTGCTTGAGGAGGCCATTGACAATTTGAAGTAGAAAGGGATTGAAAGAGAAGTTTGAAAGTGTGATTGTTAAGTTAGAAAGCCTTCATATTTAAAGAAAAACGATACGTTCGTCCTGGACGAAAAAAAGTTCGTCCTGGACGAAAATCATCGTTCGTCTGGACGAAAATATTTCGTACAGACGATCTAAAAGTAACTCGTTTAAATGTCTCTTGAAAACCGTCCCCTATACTGAAATGACATATGTTCGTCTGGACGAACCAAAAATTCGTACAGACGAAATCCATATTTAAAACTGTCTTACTCAACCGCTGCATTCAATCGTCTCAACGTTTGAGAGAAAAAAAATTTCGTCCTGGACGACT
>NW_021320070.1:5683436-5728749 GCF_001605985.2 Dendrobium catenatum | reverse complement strand
GTTCCATATGCTCTATGGGAGATAACTGTCTGATCGTCCAGTACAAACTGGAAATCGTCCTGTACGATCAATATAAATTTTATATGATCTCTTCATGTGTGTGTGTATGTTTTTATTCACTCAAGTTACAATCACTCCCTTTCAATTTTTTATTTCAAAGAAAAGTGCAAGCTTCAAATATTACAGAGTATCTCATGATGAATTCAATTTGAAGTCATCGTAATCTGGAGTTTGTTTTCACTAAAATGTTAGTACACACAAGAGCAAATACAATTCTTCTAAAATTGTCAGGAGATAACTACACATTTGAACAATAATGTTTGGAATCATCAAAACTTCATAAGTTGCAAAAATGTAAAGCATGCAAATAGCAACTATCTTAACACTTATAATGGCCAACACTCCTATTTATGAAGCCTAACTAATCATGGACTACATCTATAAACTTTTTGAATTTGGACTTCCTCATAATAGGAGAAAGAAAATTGTGGCCTAAGGACACTTTGTTTCCTACATTTTAGAAAAGAAGTACAATCTGATGCATCTTGATCTTCCCACTCAACAACCCATCTACTTTATCGATTCCCCTTTTTGTGCACTTTTTAATCGGGATCAAGGATCAAATGTAGTATAATTTGAGGGAGGGAATATGAGGGAGAGGAAGGTGCCCCTTCTCTAGCACGTATACTTATTCCTTGACCTGCCTAGAATTTCTATCAAGAAATGGTCCAACATTTTAACAAACATGAATCTCATTTTGATTAACATTTTCATCAAATTGAGAATCACCTAAACCAACAAGAGATAGGTACAATGAAGACATGGGGTGGATACAAGGGTAATTTGACTCTGTCAACACTAATGTAGCTATGATTAGTAGTTACTTTATGATGTTCACCCTCAACAACCTCCAATCCATGGCCCCTCAAGATTTTAGTTTTTACTTATGTGTTGTACTTCATGTTGAGATTTTTATACTTAATGTTGAGATTTTGGTACTTGTTATTGAGATATTTTATTGTGAATTTATATGTCTGTTTCTTCATGTTGTGGTTCTTCAATTTCTAGTAAAATGTAATGTTTGTATGTGTTTTAAATGATAAATGGAATGATGTTTTAACTTGAATTGAAATTATTCTTCTTGATTTGTTATGTCTTAGAAACAAATCATTTGTAGTTGATCTTTAGAATGAAAAATTTGAATAAATTTGATCTACAATATAATTTCCTATAAATTTAATCTCTCAAAATTTTAATTTAAATTATACTTGGATGTAAATTAGATGATCAATTTCATGTTCTTATAGAAAAATATTACCTAGCTATAATTATTGCAGAATAGATGTATAATTTTTATTTTATTTCTTATTCAATATGATTTTGTTTGTTAATTATTACATTTTGTTTAAATATTTATTCATACTGGAAAGACAAAAATTATAAAAAGATGAATAGAATATGTAGTAATTTTAAAAAGATGGATAATTGTCGCCAAAAGAAAAAGAGGCCCAAAATTATCCCAAATTAAAGAAAAGCATAAAGTGTGCCACAAATAATTAAAAAGCTGCGTCATATCGCAAATTGAAAAAAAATCATAATGTTCTTTTCTTTATGATTCTATCTCTTATTCAAATCCGTTTAATTGGCAATAATTTTCACTATTGAATTAGAAACTAATTAATCTTTATTTCATCATTTTTACAATAATTATTTTTATTTGATATGTCTAGAATAATAGTGAACCTGCATGACCTTTCTTATCTTAGTTGTTCTTTGATTTAAAATTTAAGTTTTTCTTTTTAGCATTAGAACGTTAATTTTGTATTTGAAATTAATTTAAAATTTTCTTCTTCATCATCTATTTTGATTTATTCATAGAAACTTTTTTTTTCAAGAGGTACTTCCATTTTTGTTGTTGTCAAAAGAGGGAGTCATTAGTTATTATTTTATTTTTTTATTTGTTTGATGCATTTGTTGTTTTATGTGTTGTTTGATGTATGTGTGTATGGTTATTTGTTGTGTGATTTTTGTGATGTGTGTATTATGTTATTGTGTGTATGTTTATTTGTGTTATTTTTGTTTATGTTTTGTATATATATGTTGTGTAATTTTTATTTAACTTCTTATTTCTTTTTAATTTGTTGTTGTGGTTTTGATTTTCATTGGAATCCCTTATTTTAACTTGATCACTCATTGAAAGGGAGCTTAGGAGAAAAATTATCTTAAGTATTAACTTAAATAATAATTATTTTGTCATCTTCAAAAAGTGGGAGATTGTTTCATATTAGATTTCAAAACTATATTTTCATATCATGTGAGTTTTTTATGATATCAAAATATTATTATGTCTTTTTCTATTTCTCCTAGAATTTATTGTATATATTTTTTTGTGTTGTTTGTGTGCACTAACATTTTAGGGAAATCGTACTCTAGACTACTGAAGAGTTCAAGACAAATTAGATTTTGGTATCTTGTAATTGAAGTATATACTTTTTTTGTTTTTCTTGAGTCTGAGAGAGTGTGATTATAATTGGGTTATTGTGCACACACTTACTAGGGGAGCGAGTCAAAACTTTTATTTTTAAAACTAATCATACTGTATGATTCTTGAATTATACTAGATTATTTCATATGAAATTTCCTCCATAACAAAGTTAATCTAATCATGCCTTGGAAATTTTCTTTTCAATTGTTCATACTATAAAGTTGGATTCATATAGATGACATCGAGAGTATGAAATTGATATGTAACAGTTCATCCCCAACAAACTCATCATTGTTTTAACTGAGTGTACTGTATGAAGTGGAATTTGTATAGACAATGTCCAAAGTATGAAATGAGAGCATTCCAGTTCATCCCATACAAATAGGTAAATTTTTTTAACTATTCATACTATATAAAAATGAATTCATACATACAACATCCAAAGTACAAAATGGGTTCATTCATATTCATACCATACAAAGCATGATTTGATATAATTGTTTGTATTATACGATGTAGGGTACAAATAATGACTAGTTTATAAAAAGGGTTCATACAAAATCCTACAGGGTGAACATGTTTAATTTTGAACTATTTGTACATTATGATGTCAATTCATACATATTACTGACAGAGTATGAAATTATATCATACAAAATCATACATTGATTTTTGAACTATTTGTTCGTATAAAGTATGATTATACTGTACGATCCATGTATGTTTTACTTGAAATTTTCAATTTTTTGGACAGTTTTTTTCTATCTTTCGTATATAAAGGTCCTAAAAACTAACCCTTCTATTCTACTGGAGATTTGACTGCATCTTTGTTTCTTGAGAGTGAAAAAGAGAGTGCTTTGGGAGAGTGTTTGGGAGTAAAGTGTGAGATATCTTTCAAGTGGAAATTGTGAAGGGTTCATAAGGTTTCCCAAAGTTGAGGATCTCTTTATATGTTCTTCAAATAAATGCCAGACTTTTTTGAAGACTCTGGAGAGAAGATCTTTGAGTAGATTTAGTACTTTTCCATCACTATAAGGGTGAGAAAGGACATTGGTACTCTACCATCACCAAGAGGGTGAGAAAGGATATTGGTACTCTGCCATCACCAGGAGGGTGAGAAAGGATGATGGTACTCTGCTACACTGGGGTTGGTGAATGAGAGATTTTTGTAAGGGATTCTCCACCTTGTTATGGTTGAAAAAGGAGAGCCACTTTGATATAGAGTAGTACCTGAAGGAGTCTTTAGGGAGTGGATGTAGGTCTAGTTAGAACTAACCCCTATAAAATTTTGTGTTCTTTGGTTCATTTATTTTACTGCAATTTTTATTTTATGCACATTTACTTTTAGCGGTTAAAAAAGTATTTTGAGAAAATCTATCATTATGATAAAAATCTTAAATCAGTTTTTTAAATTACCAAGAGATTTTTAAATTACCAATTCACCCCCCTCTGGGTTAACTTTGGGACAAATCTATTAGGTATAATAACCTATTCAAACATTCATAATATAGGTAAGCCTCTAACTAGATTTTTTTTGGTAATGTTCATGAGATACTTCTTTCTTGCATGACATAGTCTCCAATGCCATATCCAGAATTCATCAATTTTAGTTTTTAAACACAAAGAATTATAATATTTAATGTAGTTTAAATCAAACATGTAAATATTATTTACTCTTTTTCATTGTAAAACAAATTTTCCAATCAAGCTAATCTTTTATTTTACTGATAAAAATTGTAGAACAAAACCCTTGTCATAATAGACTAATGCTTAATAGGTTATGCTTTAGGCTATCAACTAATAAAACATTTTTAATGATAAAATATTTAGAATTACAAATTATACTTATGCAAACCACTTTCGTAGTGGTGTTGTCTCTTAGTGTTACCTGCCTCCTACCCTGGCCTCTAGTGTGATGAATTGCTTCAAATCACCAACATGTGCCTTGACCATCCACCATCCATGTACCACATGCTCTCACTAAGTCTTTTGTAAGAGATTTCCTAGAAAGTCATTAAACATTAGATTTTAGAACCCAAGTGAGTTTGCGTTCCACCTTATACTTTGATGAATGAGATGTTTTCATGCTATGCTGTGATGCATTTAATTTTAGCCTCCACACTAGATGCTTCCTATGGTGGATAGTGCAAGTGTGAGCTATATAACATAGCTTTCCATAATAATTACTTCTAATACATGGGAAGGGGTTTATCAATCTACATGGGTTATGGTACCTTTTCTTAGGGGTATATAATGCATGTTGGGATGATGAGTTATGCCACTATGTTAATGCGAGTGATGGTTTATTTTCTAAAGTGCATTGACTTTTGCTCTTAGGAACTCATTAGTACTTCAAAGCTTTCCACTTCAAGTTTCAATACATGCTCACTACTAACTAATTAACATGCAAGTGCTTCTTGTTCCTTAAATGATCCTTCCAATTGAATATGATTTTATATCAATGTGCATTAAGTAGAGCAATATGCTTCTTGTTTAGTGCATCATATTTGTCAATTAAATACATATGATCCTTATCCAATGCAGAATGATTTTTTCTAAGGCAATCTTGTTCTTTTCACATATTTAAAAAATTAGAGTTAAGACTTACATACATTTCTTGAGCTTCCTATATGCATTATGAATTTTTGCTAAAACTTCCTATAAACCTTCTCTTCATTAGAATAATTAAGATTATTATCTGCCATAAAGCATAGATTGTTTACCTCTTTTTCTACTTCTATTTTTGATGAATTTGTAGTGGAGTTTGTCCAAAATTCCTTCTGAGTCCTTTGCTAGCACTTTTTAAACCTTGACCTTTCTACACCTTTCTCCTTGATCAATGAGCTTTTAGGTTGGGACAATCCATCCTTAAGTGCACCAGCTTCCTGCATTCAAAATAAATAATAGCATAAACATCAAGGTTTAAAAAGTGCTAGCAAAGGACTCAGAAGGAATTTTGGACAAACTCCACTACAAATTCATCAAAAATAGAAGTAGAAAAAGAGGTAAACAATATATGTGGTGTTTTTTATTTTCTTATATCAAATAAAAACTAAGTATTATTTTGAAATGATAGAGCCTTAAACATTTTAATAATTTAAAATTGCACTCCACAACCCCTATAAATAGTGCTACATAATGTTTAACACTTAAGAACTTTGGTTCTCAATGATGATATATAGTAATAATTGGTCAAATCATACTTGATCCATGAAATTGCACCCTTATTTTAGTAGGGGTTGATAATTATCTCCCTCTATGTGAATGTTTTTGTATTTTTGTTGAGATAACATCCTTGAAAGATTTTTTAAATTCATTCTTTGACTCCATGTAACCAATGTCACCATTGTAAATTAGCCTATCTAGCAAAGATTTGAATTTCTATTTCCTTTTTGACAGAGAAAGAACAACATGTTCTCTATGAAGAGGAGTAGGTGGAGAATTTTATATCCTAATAGGATTCTCCTCTTTAAAAATTATTGATAATGGATGGAAATGATTTCTACCAAGAAATGCAAGGAATGCAACAACCTTAGGCACTTTAGAATCTACATTCATTATTGCCTCAATGGTAGTGATGATTAAAACATTCTCTTCTATCAATTTGGCATTCTTATCCCTCCATGTTAGATAATGGTTTATGTTATGATGTTTAGATTTAGTCATCTCTTTAACTGTAGTGGATGACCCCATCTCCAAATTCTTGAAGATAGGAACATTCAATAATGATAATAGAGTTTCCCTTATTATTTATAGCTGCTTGAAAGAAAGTCAGTTAAGAAAAGATTGATATTTTAAAAACCATAGGAGAAGCTACGTACCTAGCATAAATGTTAACTAAGGAGGAGTTGGATTCATAAAAATATCTACATCTAAAAACATTTTTTTTTGGTGGTCCACTTAATGTAAATTGCAAGTTATGAAAACCTGATACAAACTTAATCTTAATGCCCTCAACCGATTGAGAGTGGCTGATGTTGAAGTTAAAGATTAACTTTCTTGATATTTTTTGGAATAGAACAAAAAATCTATGTAAATTAAAAAATTACCTAGTCCAAATTAGATAATAAATTATGATAGACCCCTGAATTAAATCCATCTATTCTCCAAGAAAGTTATAAATTATTGATGATGGGAGGTAATATGGTATATTTTTAGACAAAGAAAATAAAATTTGATAGGATTTGTATTTAGATTTGGAAAATGGATTTGGTCAAAAGATTGAAGATTTTAATTTGAATTTGGATAATGAATTTGATTACAAGCTGCTAAATAAGAGTGGATATAACTTTGAGATTTACAATCTAATGACTAGATTTTACGTACACATGCAAGACTACAAATAAGAAGCTCCCCTACTGGACCTAGGATTGATTTAGTATTCTAATTAGCCTAGTCTACTTAGTTCTTAGGATGAAACCTAGTAACCATGGGACATGTTTACATATGTAAACAAAAACAATAAAACTAAAATTTAAATAAACATGTTAAAATGTAAGATAATATGTAGGCCAAACCCCTGTCTAACATAAGACCGTTTCATCATTTCAGTTAGCTTAGTCTGCTTAGTTCTTAGGATGAAACCAAGTAATCATGGCACATTTTTATGTTTTTAAATAAGGTCAGGAAAACAAAAAAATAAATAAATATGCAAATTCAATATATAATAAAACATGCATATATATGGTTGAACTAGACACACACCTCTAAGACTATACTAAACATGTATATATATGAATATAATTTTTTTTTAAAAGACAAATAAATGAAATCTGATAGCCCAAACATTTAAAAAATGTTTATTTATTTAAAAAGTTTAGTCTACACTAAAGATGGATAAATTAGTCTATCCCTAGTAAAGTTGTCATAAAACCCTGTTGATAAATTTTACATCGCCATATTGATTTGCTTTAAACATGGTTTCGTTGTTTAGATATGCATAGATAAACATTATTCTATCATGAAGGATAGATTAATGTTTAACTATCAATTTGAATATAAATGTTTTATCTTAATGAAACACATCATAAGGAATAGTCAATTCATCCCAAAGGATAAAAGGAATATCACAATATCATTTTTTTATTATGAAAGTAAGTCAAAGTATTTATTTTGAATATTAAACACTCGAAGGAATATATTAATTTCTCTTGATTGGTTAAAAGATATATTAGCATATTGTTTTGATTATAAAATTAAACTAATATTTTAAGCTAGGTTTGCATCCATAAATTTTCTCCCATCTTTAAAAGGAACAAAGTTAGGTTTTATTTTAATTTATGATATTAAATTTCCTATAATGTCAAGCTCCTATAGTTAATTATTTCTCATAAGAGTATACTCTCGATTATTATAAAGACTAAAATTTTCAAATTCATAAAGATTTAAAGAATTGTTTGGGCTATCAAGATTTCAATATAAGGGCTTTATATTATAAATCTTAATTTGGACTTAAACTTTGCATTTAGAATTCAAATTTAGGATTTTTAGAGGATTAACAAAAAAGATTTTACAGAGACTGAAGGGTGTATATAATCTAGACTTATACTTATCTTGATTAAGATGCTGGCTAATAATCCTAAGCATAATCAGTCTCCATATGAATATAGGATAGATGGTTATATCTTAGAAATTAGCAAATTATAGTTAAGAAAGCTTTAATTAAGATTCATTAATATAGACATGATCATGCTATGAAATGATGTTTTAAATAATAATATATAATAAAACTTTTATAGGTTTATAATTTGTTAGATATAAAAGAGGGCTAGGTTCCACTAACCACAAGACTAAAGTTCTAGTCCTATATATTTCATATTTAAATATGATTATTTATCTCTATCTTGGATTCTCTTAACTCCTAAATCTTTTATATAATTCTTAATTAAAAGAATCTTCAAAAGAAGGATGAACAATTCCTTTTGGAACCTACAAATGTATACAAATAATCATTTTTAAATCTTTTGAAACTCTTGATGTCATACAACTCAATCTTGCTATACAAATATCTGAAATATTTACAAATTTATTTACATTTAGATTTCATCATTTCTTAGATACATTCTACTTTTCAAGAAAAAAAAGAGAGTAAATAATAAAGATAATTCATATATGCATTGTTGTGCATTTGTATAAAAGTAAGAGCAAAATAGCCTAAGAGCATACTCCAAATATGCACCATGAGAAATATAAGCATGACATCCAAAGTACAAAAGTAAACACACCAAACATGACTGACCTCTAGGAAGGACACTCCTAATATGTCAAAACAAATCAAAACATCGATATAGCATAAGCTACAGTTGGTTGTCCTATAAAATCATCTCAAGTGTGTGTATAAGATCGTGTGGCTTGGATAGATTCTAAGCTTTACTTATTTGATATTTTTAAAAATTTAATATTTTTGTTTGAGGTTATTTATGGTTGGTTTGAATTCAAATGTTTAGTAATTTAGATGTTTTGAATTTATTTTAAGGATTTATTTTATTATTTAATTTATTTACATTTATATTTTAAAGAACATAGCGCTCAAGGACTTCCCAGTGCAAGAAGTCATTTATTAGTAAGTTTTAGGCTCATCTTTGTAATGTTACCAATCAACCAAATTGGGGTAAATAGGTTGCATAGTGTAATTTTATTTTTATTAAATATTTTAGTCCTTAAGCTTTTCAATCAAATACACACCTTTGCCTTCCTAAAAAGAGTCGAGCACAAGCGTATGAATTCATTAGGGTCTAAGTATTTTAATTCTAATTTCAATGGTTATTTAAGAACCAAGGATTATTAATCTTTTTTTTTATTTAATTGAATTTATTAATTTCTAATTTATAATGTTTATAATTTATTATTAACATTTCATCAATTTATTTATAGCACGGTCACAAAGAGCACGAGGACCAAAGCCTCCTTTGGACATATAGCATCGAAGCTTCAGGCAAGCCTTAAAACTCTATTGATCTAGTATTGATTATTCATTATTATTATTCAAATTTTTTAATTCATTGAGTTAATTATTTGGTGAATTATTTAAGATTTATTGAATTTTCAAATTTATTAATTATTTAATAAATTATGTTTGACCAAATATTTACTTTTTGAAAAATTGAATCCTAATAATTTCATATTTTTCACAAATATTAAACCTATTGATGCGTTAAATTCCTTTATGTTTTTTTCATTTGGAGTTCTCAATAATTTGTTATGATTTTTACAAAATTTTACCCTTTTAATGAATTAAATAATTATTTCATTCAGGTGATTCCTTATTTTTTTACAAAATTAATTCCAAACCTCTTGATATATTTCCCAAATGTTATTTATTACTTTTTTAGATAATTACATGTGTTTGAAACATTCTAGAAAATTTAAATTAATTTTTAATCATTTTATTTAACTAATTAATAAATTTCTATAATGATTAAATTATTATTTATTTATTCAAAATATTAGAAGGAAATTGATTCCCCTTTTTAAGGATTTAGATTTAATGTATTGAGATTTAGAATGCATTTTTATGATTAAATTTGAATTAATTATGAATTATTTAAGATTCTAATTGAATTATGAACATATTTTTTGGGTTCACTAATTAATAGGCCAAATGAACTTTTAATATAGTGAAATTTGGAATATAGGTTCAACTAAACATAAGATTCAATCCAACTAAATTTTTGTTCATCAAAGCTTTCATATATGTCATCGTAAGTCACTAAATATAAATGTATCTAAACATTTGATGATTTAATTAGGACACATTATTATTTAGATTTGGATGAAATTTTGAGTGTCTAACCCTTGCATAAACATAAACTTACGATAGAAAAATCAAGCCCTAATTCTATGTTTATTGGATGTAATGAATTTCCTTTGGCGTGAAGTCGAGCTCACAACATCTCTTTTCCTCTAGCATTCGAGGCACTCTCCAGGTGATTTAGGGTTCCTCTCTCATGACTTTGATTTTTCCCTCCTGGTTTTGTTTTTTTGCTATTTTCATTGGTTTCCTTTTGCTTTGCTTCTTCCATGCTTCTTCCTTCGACCATTTTGAGGGTTTTTTTTAGTTTTTGGTACTGGGATATGACGATTCCCTCGTCATCTAAGCCATCATCAACTTCTCTTTTTAGGGTAAAACTCCTCTTTTCAAAGATGTTTTGGCTAAATCTTTAGCATCTTCTCCTAAATTGCATTTCATTCATTCCTCTTTTAAAGGCTATATGGCCTTATTATTTGAGGATTCTTTGGTTTAACAGTTGGCGGATCCTTATACCTTAACACTAGTGCGTAAATTTCTTCTTAGGCATCCAAATCTTGATGTTATTCAATACTTTTTTCTTAACCTAAAGCTTTTTGGTTCATCTCATATTTTCTTATTGGATCAAAGGCATGTTGCTATCCAACTCTCTAATGATCTAGATTACAGCCATATATTTTCTAGGAGATCATACTATATACAAGCATTCCAAATGTGTTTGTTCAAATGGACTTCAAATTTTAACATAAAGGAGGAATCTCCTATTGCACCGGTTTGGATTTCCTTCCATAATTTGAGACTCCATTTGTTTAATCATCAAATATTATTTAATTTGGCATTGATTTTTGGTAGGCCGTTGCAAATTATTCAAGCCACTGCTTCTATTTTGTAACCTTCTATGGCTCGATTTTGGTGGAATTGGATGTTTCTTAGAAACATCCTAATGAGATATAGATTGGATCAGAGGTGAAGGGTTACTTCCAAAAAGTGGACTTTCAAAATTTACCTATCTTTTGTTCTTACTGTAAGATGCATGGTAATGGTATTAACAATTATTTTCTAAAACACCCCCACCTTCATAAAGAGAGGGATTCATCTAAGCAATCTCATGGGTATGTAGCCAATGTGATTTCACATGAAGTTATTACTCTTAACCCTGACACTTTAGAGGCTAATTCCTCTAATCTATCTTAAATTAATGAGGAGCCTTTGGCTTTAGCTGGTGATGATCTAGTTCTAACTATTACCAAATATGTTTTTTTGAAAATGATCATGGAGTTATTGCTAATACTTTTCTTATTTCACCTATTGATTGTGAGAATATTATGGAGCAAACTTTACCAAATATTGATGTCTAAAATGATGCTAATGTTGATTCCATCCATTCCATTATGATCAATAAAAATTTATTAGATTCGAATCATAATATGCTTTCTCACACTCTTTCTATTCCCTTGAATGAACATGAAATTGAGATTGAAGCTATCGTTGCCATTCAATTTCCTTATAAAGAATGTAGGAGGAATGATATCCTGTTGGTGGAAGGTGAATTTGTTTCTTTGGAGAATAGCCCTCCTCTTGGAAATTACATTGAAGGACTTCTGTGAGGAATAAAGGTAATATTGAGGATGATGGTATGTTTATGGTGGATGAATGACCTCAACAGATTAGTCAAGGGACCAAATGATAGTAAGACACCTTCAAATTCTCATTATAATAGTGATGTTTTCTTTTACTAACACTGAGGATATGGGAATTGTTAATAAATATTTTACTAAGGATGATAACGATACTAGTTTCATTAAGGTTCATAGTAAAAGAGTTAGGAAGAAACAACATATTATATTGCAATCTCATAGAGCCACTCGCTCGCATACTTCTCATTAATTATGTTTTTATGTTTACTTTTATTATTTGGAATGTGAGGGCATTGGTTGTCCCTCTTCTAAAATTTTTGTTAAGAATTTATTTTGTTTTCATAATATTTCTATTTTTTTATTTCTTGATCCTCTTATTTCTTCCTTTACGTTGTTAAGCACACTCAGCTTTTGGGTTTTAATTATGCTATTTTGAACATGGCTAACAAGATTTAGGTTTTTTGTAAAGACCCAGTTAAAACTGATGTTATAGGAGATTTTACTCAAGTGATGCATTATAAAGTTGAGGTTTTCAATTTTCAATTCTATGCTTCTTTTATGTATGATGCTTCATCTTGTTACATTAGGAAATTTGTTTGGGATAAACTCATTAATTTTTCATAGTATTTATAATTTGTCTTGGCTTGTTGGTGGTGATTTTAATGCTATCACTAACCCCTCTAAGAGGATAGGAGGTTCTTCTCCTTCAATTCTTATTGGTCTTTGGAGGATTTTAGTAATATGATTTTGGATTATAATTTAATTGATATTGGTTTTTATAGTAACAACTTCACTTGGAATAGGGGTAACTTATGACAACATTTGGATTGTGGGCTCTTTAATGACTCTTGGCTTAATTCTCTTAACTCCACTAATGTGCAGCATCTTAGTAAAACTTTGTCTGACCACTCTCCTTTGTTAATTAACCATAATTTTAGTCAATTTAATATTTCTTCTCATTTCCGATTTCAAAACATGTAGTTACTTCATGACACTTTTTTTGATGTTGTTCAAAATAATTTGCAAGCTCCTTTACACCCGAATAATTCTAGTTTTGGCATGAGGAGACTTTGGTTTAAGATGAAAAGGCTTAAGCATGTTTTAAAATTGTGGAACCATAATGTTTTTAGAAATCTCTTTTCTAATATTTTTGAAGCTAAAGAACTTGTTGATAATATTGAGCTTTCTTATCGAGATGTTCCTTCTAATTTTAATTTCAATCTTTTAAAAAATGCTAAAGAGGAGCTTTTTAAATTCCAAGCTCATTAAGAGGCCTTTGGCTGCTGCTAAGCACTTGGTTAAAGGTGATAACAATACTAAATATTTCCAAGATTTGGTTAAGAGGAAAAGTACTAAAAATTATATTAATAAAATTTAGCGGGAGGATGGTTCTATTATTGAGATAGCTAATTTAGCAGTTCAACATTTTCAAATTTATCTCAATATGATTTTTAACCTAGCTCACATTATTGATCATTCTTTTACTTCTAGCCTTTTATCGTAAGAGGAGAATGTGACTCTCTCTAAGCCTCCTTTTGAGGAAGTACAAGAGACTCTGTTTGATATGAATAGTGATTTTATGTTTGGGCCTGATGGGTTTACCACTCAGTTTTTACAAAAATCTTGGCACATTATTAATAATGATATTTTTGCTACTATTTTGGATTTTATTGCTGGTAACTCTATTACTAAGTATTTTACTTCTACATCTATTGTGCTTATTCCCAAAAATAACTCTATTAACACTTGGAATGACTTTAAACCTATTCATCTTTGTACCTTTTTTATTAAATTGATTTCTAAAATTCTTATGAATAATCTTACTTCTCTTTTACCTAGAACTATATCCATCTCAGATGGGTTTTGTGAAAGGAAGGGCAATTATGGATAACATTTTGTTGGCTCAAGAATTCTGCTAAAACATGGATGTTAGAGTGAGAGGGGGGAATTTTATTTTGATGCTTGATATTGCCATTGCTTATATAAGATTAGAACTATATTTATCAAATTTTGGAATTTTTTGGCTTCAATTAAGTTTTTAGTAAGCTTATTAATAATTTTATTAAAGATGACTACTTCTCTATCATTGTTAATGGTTATAATATTTGTTTTTTTAAAACATCTCATGGTTTAAGGTAAGGTAACCCTATTTCTCTCACTTTTTTTATTATTGCTGTTGAATTTTTATCTAGTGGACTTACCAATCTTTTTGAAAGTAATCTTAACCTCTATTTTAGAACTTTGGGTGGTTTTCCCATTTCTCATTTGTGTTTTGTGGATGATTTTATTATTTTTACAAATACTTCTATTAATTGAATTCATAAGCTTATGGATTTCTTTTATCAATTTGAGATGGTTAGTGGCTTATCTCTTAGTAAAAATAAAAATTATTTTTTTGCTCATAATTGGATTTCTAATGATTGTATTTTATCCATTAAAGATTTAACTAATTTTATGAATGCTCATTTATCCTTTAAATATCTTGGTGTCCCTCTTATCAAAGGTAGAAGGAAAACCTTTCTTTTTGATGATCTTATTGCCTCTATTCAAAACAAACTTTTATCTTGGGATTCTAAATTTAATAGCTTTGGTGGTAGAGTTACTCTTATCAAAAGTGTTTTCTATGCTTTCCTTTTTTTTTTGAAGAAAAGCCAGAGCTAGCTTATATTAACAAATGAGAAAATAAGAGCAAATACAAGGTTGATTCCTCCTTCAAAGTATTATAGAATAAAGGAGGAATCTTATTCAAAGAAAATTCATACCAACTAAAACTACTAAAGAAAGCATAGTTAGCACATAAGTTTACTAACTTATTACTTTCCCTACCTATACAATCGAAAATGACAAAATTAAAATTCATAAGAAATTACATACCCTGTTCATTGTAGTTTCCTTTTTTCCATGTTCTTGAAGAAAAAAAATGATATTTGAATTTTCCCCTTCTATAATGATGCCTTTGTATTTGACCATCCAATCCTTGATTTCCTCCTTTAAGGAATTAATTGCTAGAAGCTCCAACTGTGCTTGATCCCAATGAACACAAGATCTACCACAAGCAAATAAGAATTTCCCTTTGCAGTCCCGAAAAATTGCAGCTATCCCTGCTGTGTAAGAAGAAAGTAGAGATGCATCTACATTAACCTTTAGCCATTTGGGTGGAGGAGGATGCCAAGTATTAGATAGTCTAAATGATTGGTTAACATCCCAGTGGCTAAATTAAAGTGACTAAAGCTGTGTGAAATTAAAGCATAGCATATAGCATTAAAAGCAGTAAAACTAGGACTGTCCTCCACTCCTTCGTGAATCATTTTATTCCTACCTTTCCAAGATAGGAATACTATATAGCAATACAGGCTAACAATCATACCTTTATTCATTGAATTAGCTTCCAACCATCTAAGACATTCTTTAATCTTAACAAAAAGCATAATTCCAAAACCCCATTTGTTTAGATGGTAAATTACCTCTTTAAACTTCATGCATCCACATATAATATGCTTAAAATCTTCAATTTCATTACATCCCCTAGGACAATTGGCATTCTCTAGGAGTCTTCTATAACATAAAAATTGATGAGACGGGATTGCATTTCTACTTAATCTCCACCAAAACACTTCCAACTTAGCATTTTTGATCCAGTACCAATTCTGAAAATCACAACTCTCTTGTATCGAAGCTTTAAAGGCTAATCCAGAAATAGAAATTCAAGTTTTATGAGGAATCAGCTCCATTCGATCCTCCTCCCCGTCTTGTATAATCCTTATCTGTAAGATCAAATTTACCAGCTCCCTTCCAAAGGTTTCCAGCAGCACTGGTTCATTCTAACAACCATCAAGTATGAATTCTTTGACAAAAATAGCTCCATCCTCATGTGGAACAACAAACGTAGGCCACATATTAATATATTTATCCAATATCCAATTATCTTTAAATGCATCTACTGAATCTCCATTCACTAAAGACCATCTTTCAATAGGTTTCAGCATTTTGCATCCATCATTCAACAATTTTAAGTAGGAAGAGCATCTACCTCTACAACTTCCCTTTTCAAGCCTTGTTGCCACCTTGAACACAGTTTTGCATAGACTATTTGGTCTATAGTTAGATTGGAGAATAGGATTTGATACCTTCGGTATAAGCATAATCAATGTTTCCTTCCATTTTTTTTTTAGCTCCCCATAGCAAAAGAAATGACTTATTGCACTCCAAAAATCAGTTTTGATGATGCCTCAATATGGTTTGATGAAAGAGTTTGAAATTCCATCAAAACCCGGTGAAGTATTACCTCCCAATTGATTTAGAACATATTTTACTTCTTCAATAGTAATATCTTTCTCTAGGAATTCCATGTCCCATTTATTCAGGAAAATATTAGAAACCAATCATCCATTTAGCTTGCAACTTCATGCATCCCATTTTTTCTGAAAAAACTGAAAGAAAACTTCTTCCATCTGGTCTTGTTCTTCGACCAACATCCAATTCTCATCCTTTACTTTGACAATTTTATTGGAGTTAATTCTAGCACTAGCATAGGAATGGAAGAATTTTGAATTCCCATCCCCTTCATTTAACCACTTCACCTTAGCTCTTTGCTTCCACGAAGAATTCAATCTTGCCATGGTTGAATTTAATTCATTCACCTTTGCTTTAAGACTTCAATAATAAAATTCTAAGAGACCCATGTGAAAATTCCTTCTTTTGAAGTTCCATTATCTCATTCATAAGATCTTCTTTAAGCTTGTTAAGATCCTTTAACTTAGACTTGCTCCAAAGATTAAAGACTTCAAGGACCTTTTAAATTTCTTATTTAGAACTTGAGAACAACTACCTTGATAATTTTTGCTCCATTCCTTTCTCACCATCGCAAATGATGCTTGATAAGATGCCCTACAGCTTTCAAATTTGATGTTCTTTTTCGATATTGAGTTAAAATTCTAAAAATGCAAAATGATTAGACAATGGTCTGAGGCTATCTTAACCAAATGCCTCACTTCCAAATGGTAGGGGGAGCTCAATGCAGTAGAGTTAATAAAACATTTATCCAATCTTTCAAGTATCCTTCCTCCACCACATTTATTGTTGCACCATGTGTATTTAGGCACAATGAAAACAACTTCATGTAAATCATTATTGAGCAGGCATTCTTTCATCTCCTTTGGTCCTTGAGAGAAAATGAACCTTCTACCTCCTATTTTATCCTCTTTTCCCATTATACAATTAAAATCTCCACCTATTTCAATAGGTAAATCTCTAATGGAATACTTGTTTAGCATATCCCATAGCTCCCTTCTCTTTTGCACTTCTCTGCTTCCATAAACTGTGGCTACCCTCCACATACCTTTGTTGAACATGTTAAGATCTCTAATAAGAAATTGACAAGAAAAATCCTCCACCGAGAACTCAACATGATTAGAATTCCAAAGAATTAAAATGCCACAAGATAACCCTGATGAAGGAACAAAGAAAAAGTCCCATTCATTGCAAATCATATTATTAATCTCACTTCTATCTATATCAATTAATTTGGTTTCTACCAAACCCAAAAAAACACGCCATTATTTTTAACAAATTCTCTAATGTATAGAGAAGCACTCCTCTTCCTTGATCCTCTTCAATTCTAAAAACCTATAGAATACATTAAATGAGATATGGTGGATTAATCCCCAAAGTAGCTTTTCCTTCAAGCTCCAATCTCTGACTTCTTGATGAAGAGTTGATTGGTCCCAATTCCCTCAACTATTTTGGTATTTTCTTCTTTGAAGGTTGAGAACGGTCCACCTTCCCTTCACTTCTTGTATTCACAGTCACTAAATACTGAATAGAACCTGCTTTATCTTCCCTCCCTGCAGCATTTACTATTACATTGTTACCATCACATGTATTTACCTCCTCTTCAACTGTGACAACCTTTATTGATTGAACAAAATTTCCTTCTTCCAGATCCACAAGTGCACTGAAGCAATTCCCATTACTCACAAGCTCCAGAATTGCTTGACCTTTATTGTTCTCCACTTCTAAGATATATGATTTTCTACCAGACAGATTTTGCTGCTCATATTTTGATCTTCAATTGGCTTGTTTACTTTGCTTACTTCCTTTATTTTATCTCTTTGCTTCAAAGGCACAAATTTACTCCTACTATCAACCCGAGAAACTGGTCTTCTAGGCATAGTATTGTTAAATTTTTTCTTCCCATACTTTACCAACATCCATGGTCCGTATTCTTCCTTCTCAATTAACCCATCTCTACCCAGATTTTGTTTGCTTTCAGCAGTTTCATTTTCCACCATATTAGTAGAAATTGAATTAACAGGCCTTGTGGAATTTACCCAGTTCTCCATGATAACATTGGCACAATCATTTTTACCATGGCCAATTTTCCTGCATTCAAAATAGAGGTTAGGCAGCCTCTTATACTCAATTCTCTGGTAAAATTTGTCTTCTTCTCCTTTTACCTAAACACGTGTAGGTAGCTTATCATCCAAATCAATACTGACACATACTTTCCCAAATTCTCTTCTGGACCATTGAAACATATTGTCGTCAATCAAATAAGGCTTGACAACCATGGATGTTATACAACATATGTTTATTTTGTCCCAACAATGTAGTGGTAAGTTGGGCAACCTGATCCATATTGGAGTAGATAGTCCTTTAAGCGAGTTAGGATCAAAGCTTTGAGTCCATCTTTCAATCTCCACTATGTTTCCATTGACAAACCAGGGGCCATTAGTTAGAATAGCTTCCATATGCTCAGGTTCATAGAACGAACATAGAATCCATCCCTTTCCAAGCACCGTGAGATGGAATATTCCATATTGTCCCAACTATTTCCTCAATTCAAAGCTAACTGAAGAAAATGGAACATCTCCAACAAATATTTTAACCACCAATGATTTATCAAGCTTTTTGGTGTTCTCTAAAACTTTTTCCACATGAAGTTTGATATATTTTTAATCCTCAGATACACAGTTACCAAATTCCAACTTTGCAACACTGATATTAACATTTTTTAACCAAACATTCTGATGATTTCCTAAATTAGGTTGTTTAGGCAAATTAACAGTAACTTCATCACATCTGCCCAGATCACCTATTAAGAATTCCCGAACCTCCACCAGATTTGATTGTGTATTACCTTAAACTGCCAGACCTTTCCTAATTCCAGAACCATCAGATTCATTCATACCAATAGCATCTTTCGATTGAGAACCTCGCTTCTCATAACTTACAGTAACAATTCCAGCTGCATTAAACTTTTTATTAATTTTAGCATTAGAGTTTGATGACAGAGAATACTCCATCTCTCCCTTAGCCAACAAAACCTTTCCTGACAAACCAAAAGTCTCCAAATTATCATCCAGCAGAATTCCCTTTCCCTTACCAACAACTTCTGATATTTGTTTCTTCAAAAGCAAACCTCCCTCATTGATGATTAATGGCTTATTACATCTTAATATTTAACTTAACTACAGGGATGAAGTTTGATCTGTCATCTCCGAATGCCGGAGGGGATGGTGTCACACCACGAGCACTACCAATCATGGGTAATCCAGATGAACATCGTTCCTCAAATGGACTGCCAGCCAAAGGAGGAAGGCGACCGTTCATCTTCATTAGACTCTGACGACAAAGTCATGAAATCAAAATTTTGAAAAAATAGAATTTTGAAATCCAAGACTTTTTTACTCTACTTTCTCAAATAATACCTAACTCTATTCCTTACTTGTTTATAGTTTTCAAACTTTTTTTCTAACTCAAATATATTTTGTCATAGTGTTCATAAGCTTAGCAATAATTTTTTTTTGGAAAGGTAATTCTACTAATTTGAAAATTGCTTGGGCTGCTTGGAATAAATGTTGTGGTGTTTTAGTTGAAGGAGGTCTAGTTTTTTTCTTTTAAACTGTGGTATAATTTTTTCACTAAAAAGAGCTTTTGAGATAATTTTAATATTTCTAAATACTGTGTTGGCAAGCATCCTACTACTTGTTTCTCTTAGCAAGGTGATTCTAGAGTGTGGCAAAGGATTTGTAAGGGTAAATGAGATGTTGAGCCCAACATTTATTTGGGGCTTGGTGAAGGTAATGTTTTCTTTTGGAAAGATCAGTGGTTAGGTAAACATTCCAGTGATTCCATTTTGAATTCTTCCTCTACTGCTTCGATTAAGGTTAATTCTTTTTTTATTGATAATTGTTGGGACTATGAAAAACTTTCTAATGTTATTCCTGATTGCATTCTTCATCGAATTTTAAACTTGCCTATCAATATTGCTTATAAGGATATTATCGTATGTGATTTCTCTAAAGATGGTGATTTTCATTTAAAGAGTGCTTGTCATAGTTTTAGATCTAGAAGAAATATTGATAATATTTTCTCTTTGATTTGGCATAAGATCATTCTTACTACTGTGTTCATCTTTATTTGTAGAATTTTACATAAATTTATTCCCACAGATGCTAATCTCATCAAAAAAGGATTTATATTCCCATCCAAGTGTCAATGTTGTTACCATATGAGAATATGCATCATGTTTTTATTTCTAGCATTGTTGTTGTTAAAACTTGGGTTTATTTTATTGATTTCTTTCAATTAAACTGCTTTATTACTCATTTATCCATTAAATCTATCCTTAATGCTTGGTTTATGAATTCAAAATGGCACATCTGTAATGTTATTCCTTCTCTCATATTTTGGTTCTTATGGTTGGAGAGAAATAATTCTCTTTTTAATGATGTTTGGATGAATCATCATAATGTTAATCAGATGGTGAAGGATAAGGTTTTATCTCTTGTGACTATTAAACTACTTTCTTTTATTTGGACTAATTTAAGCCTTAATTTGGAGGGTGATCCTACTGTTTTAAAGGCTAATTTTCTTTATTGGACCAAACCCCCTAGTAATTTTTTAAGGCTAATTTGGAGGGCCTTTTTTGGATATCCTGGGTGGTGTGCTGGTTGGTGTGTTGGGGTTTACTATGGATTTTAAGTTTTTGGGTTATTTTTATGAGTCATAGATCTATTTTGGCTCCATGGCATTATCTGTTGGTTCTTGGTGGTGTCTCTGTTAATTCTTGTGTTTATGGGATCTATCACTATGTTGTTGGTTAATGTGTGGGGTTGCTGATTTGGATCTTCTTGGTTTAGCTGGTTTGCTCCTAGATTTCATTTTGTCCTAGAGGAGTGTGGTGTTTTCTTTAGTTATGATTATTTTTATGGTCATCTGGATTGGTGTTTTTCTGTGTTGGCTTATGAGTTTGTTCCTTCTTTTGGGTTTTATGTGCTATATTTTTCTTCTATTTAGTTTCTGTATTATTCTATCATGATGTTAGTGAATTGATGTTGGCATCTCTCTATGGCTTTCATTTTAGCTGATGTCTTTATGGTTTTAGACTTGAGCTGTGATTGCACAAGTCATATGGCTAATGGTTTTTCCCATTATTGCTCTCCTACCATAAGGTTACTTTTTTGGCCGGGCTTTAGGGTTGTGTTGTCTTTGTTTTTGGTTTGGACTTTGCCTGCAGGTATTTGGCTATCCCCTGTTTTTTGGCTTGGCATCTGTCTAACTTATTTTGTTTGATTAGCCTAGGGCTTTATTTTTAGATGGGTATTAGTGATAATCTAGAGTTTTTGTGCTATTTTTCGTAGGGGCTTTAAGCTTTGTTATTTGTTGCCTTTTAAGGTGTCTTTGATTGCTCCTGAGGGTAGGATTGAGTGGCTTGTGGATTTTCTCAATGAGGCTTCCTGTATTAACTTTACTCTAAGCTCTATAAGTCTTCATCATCCCCTGGGCTTAATGTGGTGGCATGGCTTGGATTAATTCTTATTATGCCGATTTTGTTATTCTTATTTTGATACTGGCTTAAATTTAAATTATTTTTTCTGGTTAACCTATAAAGTTTTATGGTTTTTCTTGTTCTTTTGTTGTAGGTTTATTTTGCAGTTGGTATTGCTTATAGCTTTCTTCAAGTTTTTTTATAGAAAGATTGTACTTCATTTTCTTACTTTTATCTTTCCTTTTTTTTATACTTGACTATAGCATATTTAGAATGTTACTAGATTGCCCTGTACTTTTGTTTAGTGGAAACTATCAGCTCCTAGGTTTTATTTTGCCTTATTTTTTTAGCTCGGTGGAGAATTAGTGAGCTGATGGCCTCTTTTAAGGACTATGTAATTATTTTTATATATTAACATGTAGGCAATTTCATGGGCTTTTAACAAAAAAAAAAAAAAAAAAAAAAAATTTCCTCTGGCTTACATAGACCCGGTTGTGGACTTCCCAAAAAAAAAAATTGAATTTCCTGTAGCTTTCAGGTTTTTTTCTTTCTTTTTTTGTAGCTCTTTTAAGTTGTAATGAGCTAGAGATCCCCTTAAGCACTTGTAATACTTTTTTTATATTAACATGTCGGCCCCTCCGGTGGGTTTCTACCAAAAAATAAATAATTAAAAAAGTGAATTTCCCTATTTCTAGTTCAAATCATACCCCAAAACTTTTCAAATTAAGCAATTAGAATTACAATGCTCCTTAAGGTCAAATAAAATAAGAGTTTATAATATAAATACTCAAATTTATCCCTCCTTAGTATAAATTAATTTAACCATTGCTTAAGAGTAATTTTGGAAATTTATTAAACAAATAAACCCTAATTTCTTTCAATGTGTGGTGAAACATCTATGGAAATAATTGTGTGGGCATTATAGCTCTAATTTTGCAAAACTTTTAGATTAAAACTGGTCTTACTCTAAATAAAAATAATTATTACTTTATTGCTACTAATAACATGCTTGCTACCCATATTAATGTCATTAGAGATATCACTAGTTCTAGTCAAGTTTCTTTGCCTTTAAAGTATCTTGGAGTTCCTATTTTTAAGGGCATGAAAAAACATTCCTTTTTAATGATTTAAATAACTCTTTGAACAAATAGGATTAACTCGTGGGAGTTTAACAACTTAAGTTTTGGTGGGAGAATGATTTTGATCAAGAGTGTTTTATGCCTCCTCCTATCTATATTTTATAAATTATTCAACCTACTTTGGTTATTTGTAATAGGCTTGAAAAATCATTCAATAAATTCTTTAGGAAATGGAGTAGATCTAAGTCCAAAGTTCTCAAGACTACATGGAGTAACTTTCGTGGGGGGCTTGAAGAAGGTTCTTTAGGGTGTAAAAATATGCTTGATTTAGCTTCTACCTTTTCAATTAAATTATGGTTTAATTTTTTTCCTAACGCTAGTCTTTGGGCTCAGTATATGGCTGCTAAATACATTGTGGGAAAACACCCTACCTTGTGTACTTATAAGAATAGTGATTCCAGTGTTGGAGAATACTTTGTGACAAAAAATGGGATGTGGAACCTCACATTAAATGTGGTGTTGGTTGGGCCAACATCTTCTTTTGGCAAGATCATTAGATGGGTAAGACTTTTATTGATCAAATGATAAATTTTTTTTTTTACTATGGCAGCCAAGGTTAATTAATTTTTTTTATACATGTTGGGATTATTCTAAACTCATTGACGTTGGTCCTACACCATTAATTACTCCTATTTTACATATTCCCTTAAATATTAAATGTTATGGTATTTTATTATGCAACTTGATAGTAATGGAAACTTTAGACTTAAGGATGCTAGGGATGCTTTTAGAACTACGAAAACTCCTTCGAAAAAGTTTTCTATGTTATGGCATAAAATTATCCTTACTACTATTGCTTCTTTTACTAGAAGAGTGTTACATAAATATGTTCATACTTATGAAAATTTAATTAAAATAGGTTTTTTTTTTACATTCTAAATGTCAATGTTGTTATCACATGGAAAACATTCATAATGTATTTATCTCCAGTCCTATTGTCTCTAAAACTTTGATATATTTTGATGAAATTTTCAAGTTTAATCATTTTTGTGTTAATATTAGCAGCAAAGATATCTTAAATCTAGGGTTTACGACTTCTCATTGAAATATTAGGAATCTCACTCCTTCCCTCATTTTGTGGTATCTTTGGATTGCTCAGAATAATTCCTTTTTCAATAATGTTCTTATGGATCACCACCACATTTTTGGGAATATTAAAAATAAGATTATTAATCTTTTTAATGTGTATCTTTTGTTTAACAAAAACTTTCACTACAGAAAAATAAGTAATTACCATCAGATTTTCTGGCAGTTAAATATATGCCGAAAACTGCTGCGGAATAATTGGCGGAATATTCACTGGTAATTTTATTGCAAAATTTCTAGCTGACTTACCGCCACTAAAATACTGATGCAAAACCCGTTAGAATTTTTCTAGCATTTTTAATATTCTAGCGCATCTTCCATCGATAATTACTGGCAGAATTATAGACATATTTTATGCCGACTTACTTAAACTAGACAAAATAATTTTGGAGTAATATCTTCCTGTAAACTAATCGACGAATTAACTGCCAGAAAAACCGCCGGCAATGGCTCTATTTTAGGCGATCTGCATCTGACTTCTCATTTCTTTTGTGAGTCCAATTCTCTACTTCGACTTCTTTCCTTCGTCATTGTTCGACTTCGCCCCTTTGACAATGTTCCCTTCCTATTGGATCAGAAGTTATGAAATTTTTTATTTGAAAAAGAAACAGGAGATCCCTTACTGTGAAGATAACTTTCTCCCTTTTGTAAGTATATTTTGATTCGCTCCTTCAACGATATTCCCTTCCTATTGGTTCAAAAGTTATGCTTTTTTATTGCAATAAGCAACATGATCTCACTTGATGTGAAGGTGACTTTCTTCCTTTCACCCATCGTTGTTTGACTTCGATCCTTTTGATGATGTTCCCTTAATGTTGGATAGGAAGTTATGACATTTTTGGATTGGAATCAATAATGGGAGCTCACATGCTATAAAGGTAACTTCTCCCCTTTGTTCTTGGTTGTTCGAGTTTGCTCCTTTGATGGCATTCCCTTCCTGGTGGATCGGAAGTTAATTTTTTTATTGGAAGTAGCAATAGGAGCTCACTTTATGTAAAGGTAACTTTCTGATTTTCGCTCGTCGCTGTTCCACTTCACTCCTTTTGACAATTATCCCTTCCTGTTATATAGGAAATTATGACAATTTTAAATTAGAAGCAGCAACATGAGCTTGATTGTTGTAAAGGTAACTTTCTCCCTTTCTTTGTTCAAGTTCTCCTTCGCGATGTTCCCTTACTATTGGATCAAAAGTTATGATAATTTTTCATTGGAAGCAACAATGGGAGCTCGCTTGTTATGAAGGTAACTTTCTCCCTTTCTCTTCAATGACAGGGTTATAAAACAACTTTGTTATATATCACTCCTATTATATCTTATATTTTGCATAAATATTGGACATCAAGGTTTCATTTGACTAAGTTAATGAAGTCAATCATCATTTCGATGATGGATTGTAAGTCTAAGCGATGGACATTTTGAATTCATGGTTGGTTTTGAGTTATAAGCTCTATCATTATGTCTATACTGGATTAGGTCATGAATTGTATCTTATTGATACGTTTACTCCTCTTTAATAATATAATTGGTGATGTTATTGACCATAAGTGGATGCATGAATGTATACAGTGTTGTATATTTTTGTATGTAGGTTTACTTATGGAAATCAATTTTTCCAAATGTTTTCTTTTTTTTGTTTATTTTATAGGTTTCCTATAGATTTTCTGCTGAAAACACTACTGGTAATACATTGCGATGACCTTCCCGATGGATATTACGTCAGTACTTCTGGAAGATATTGCAATAATAATATACTGCAGTAACTTAGGGTCATTTTATTATGACAAAATGTTCGCCTGTATTTTTGGCGGCAACTGTTCCATTGGAAGCTTGCCATCGAAAATACCAGCGGATAATATGCAAGAATAAGACGACATCAAAGGCATCATCTTTCCATGATTTCTTTTAGCTTTGTGCTTGAAACTCCGCAGAAAATATTTCTGATGGAATAATTCCACAGGTGATGTTTTTTCGATGCAAGAATTACCGTTGGAATAATTTTCATCGAAAATGCACCGAAAACCTAAAATTTATAACTTATTTTCTTTATTACCGAGGAATTCCATCCGCCAGTAATAGTTAATTTTCTTATAGTGTTTATCGGGTTAACTTTTGTTGCTAAAGATCTTGGGATTATACTTAATGAAATGCATGATAGTGATGGCTTGAAACTTATTCATTGGTACAAACTATCATACCATACTTTTAAACTCAATTGTAATGGGTATGTGAAAGATAAAGTTTATGGTAGTGGTGGCATCATTAGAGATTCTCAGGGTAATTTCATTATGGTTTATGCTAGTCCTATTTGTAGATGTTCTATTATTTTTGTTGAACTTCCTGCTATCCTAAATGGTTTAAGATTATGCCTTTATCTTTGTATTAGTAACATTTAGATTGAGGTTGATGCTACGCATTGTCTCCACTATTTGAAAGACAATGATGAAAAAATTTGCAATCCTTAGGTGTTTTATCGTATTAGGGAAATCAAGAAATTATTGATCTTTTTGAATGCTGACATTTCTCTCATATATAGTGAAGGGGATGACTATGCTGATTGGTTAGCTAATTATGGTTGTATTATGCAGTATCTTATTGATTTATCCTACTTGACTTTGCTGTCCAATTTAAAAGGATTTATCAGATTTGATAAAATTGGTCTCCCTTATGTTAAAAATTAAACCTTGCTTATGATTTTTAGCCATGTTATTTTTTTGGTTCTATTCTTTGAATGATTTTCTATTCTTGGAAGCTTATGTTCCATTTGTTAAAACTAGTTACTATTCTTATAAATTTTGTGGTGTTTGCGAGGTGGCCTTGTCCCATAGTGATTTGACTTATTTTCATTATAGCCATTTTATTAATTAGTGCTCATCATATCTTTTTTTATGCTGGAGTGGAAGGGGTGGATATCATTTGTTATGGAGTTTGGTCTGGTTATATCATTATGGATATTTGTTATTATGGAGTTTGGTATGATGATTAGTGTTTGGATTTTTTATCATTCTATGTATCTATGGTGCCACATTTTTAATCTTCTAAGATCGATTTGGGGTATGGTGGGTTATGGGGAAGATGATTTCTAGTTTCTATTAAGGTGTACAATAATTATGTAAATTATTATCTCTGTATTTAGTCTATTTTTATTTCAATTTAGGGTTAGAATTGGATCAGATTTGAATGGCTGCTATTTTGGCATCATAATTTATATGATGCTACACATGTGAGCTGGATGCTATCTCCCAACTCTTTTACTTACCATAGAATTTTGTTATGCTTTACTTTGTTTGGTGTTTGCAAGTGCAGCTTCTACAATATGATTTTTGGTTTCCTTGGACGTTTTGATACCACTTAGAGGTTTTAATTTTATTTATTTTTTTATGGTATTTTTTATTCTATATGTCTGGGATTTCCTATTATTAACTGTTGGTTAGAGCTTCTCTTAGACTTGTATTTTTTTGTTATGTCATGGTTTGTTCGGATCTTATCTTCTAATTATTAGTGGATTTGGTGGGTTTTGACTAGCTAGACGTGCTTTTGACCATGCATATATAGACTATTTAACTTGATTATTTTCATGACTATGATATTTGATAGATTTAATAGTTGTTGGTGGATTTTATTATTGCCTTTTTGTGGCATTATCTTGACTATTATTTCCCTTTTATTGCTTTGGTTTATGCTTTGGCAAGGGGTGTTTCATAATGTGGTACTCTACCATTTTTATAATGATGGCATTTAGTTTGTTTTGGATTGCTTATTCTTAAAGAAATTTTCCAATTCTCAAAATCTTAAGAATTATTATACTACACCTTGTGATTATTTTGATAAGTCCAGTTTTGCTAATGGTTGGTTGTTGGGTTATGTCATTAATTATTTATGGGAAGGTGGCTAAATTTATTTGGAAATGGTTGAATTTAATGATTTTTTGGTTCATTTTGGATAACTTTATAAAGGAGAATATTGTTCTTGTTATTTTGTTGATTATTTTTATCTAGGATGCTTATAGTTCAATTTGTTTTTCTTTAGCATTTTTGGACAAGAAGATGGGGGCTAAGAACATTCTTTTGATCTTCTCAAATTTTTGGGTGCAGGTTACTCGCCACCTTATAGTGTACATAGGAAATTTTGTACATGTGCTTAGTAGGGACCTTAAGCTCTTAGGTTTTATTTTGTTCTTTTTGTAGCTTATTAGAGCTGTTGGTGCTTAAGTTCCTTATTAGACTATTAGACCTTGAAACCCTTATTTTAATCAACATGTAGCCCACTTTATGCTTCCCCCCAGAAAAACATCTATGTAAATATTGCTCGTGCTCTGGGAACTCATAAAAAAATTTTTGTAGTATTGCTGGGTGCTTGTTTTTCATTGAATTGTGGCTTGTTTCTATTGCAGTATGTTTGGGTTTTGCTTTTATATTATTTCATTGGTTGCTATTTTGATTTCCCTGATTTCTTTGCTGGTATTTTTGTTTTATTCAACATTCAATGATGACTCTGTCGTCATCAAATCCTTAGATCGCTTGTAAACTGATGGCTTTGAGTAAGCCTTCTAGCTTATCTGGAACATCTAATAATGTTAACTCTCGTTCATTTAAGGGTGTAGTTACGAGTTCTTCTTTCACCTCTACTCCTAAGTTTGATGCTATGCATACTTCTTTTAAAGGAATCCCTACATTGATGTTTGATGAAAAGGTGATATATGAGTTGGCATCTCCCTTCGAATTCATTTTGGTTGGGAAGTTTATTCTATATCAACCTACCGTTGACGTCATTCATTCCATCTTCACTAACCTTAAACTCTCTTGAACATTTTTTATTTGTTTTCTTGATCAATGTTATATTGTTATTTAATTGACTAATGATTTAGATTACAATGGTATATTTTCTTATAGATTTTACTATATTAATTCTTGTTAAATGTGATTTTTGAAGTGAACACCTTTTTTAATATAAAAGAAGAATCATCGATTGCTCCTATTTCTAAACTGGTTATTGTTAATAAATGGGAAGATTTTCATGCTATTAGTCTTTATTCCTTCTTAGTAAACTTATATCAAGAATCCGTATTAATTGACTTACTCCCTTGCTTCCTAGAATGATTTCTCCTAATCAAGCTTGCTTTGTCAAAGGTAGAGCTTATACTAAGAATATTTTACTTACTCTGGAAATCATTAATGATCTTGATCTTAAAGTGATAGGTGGAAACATCATTTTTAAACTTGACATTGCTAAATCATATGATAACATTAAGTGGACTTTTCTTTACTCCATTTTATAATTATTTGGTTTTAAATATGGTATTTCTAAGCTGATCAAGAAATTTATTAAAGGCTCATTCATTTTTGTCATTGTCAATGGTAAAAGTAATGGTTTCTCTAAGTCCTCCCATGGTTTGAGATAAGGTGATCCTATTTCCCCTATTCGATTTATTATTGCTGCTGTGGACCTTTCTATGAGTCTTACACATCTATATGAAAGTCATCTTAATTTTACTTAGAGAACATTAGGTGTTTTTCCTATCTCTTATTTATGTTTTCTTAATGATGTCATTGTTTTCTCTAATGACTCCTTGAATATAAATAATGTTCTTCCTAGATTTCTGCACAATTTTGAGATCACAAGTGGTCATTTTTTTTAATAAAAATAAGTGTTTCTTTATTAGTACTAAAAACATGCTTGTTGACCATACTAATGCTATTAGAGATCTCACTGGTTTTATGCAAAGTTCTTTTCCTTTAATATATCTTGGGGTTCCCCTTTTTATGGGTCATAAAAAATCTTTCCTTTTTCATGGTCTGATTACCTCTGTGTATAATAGACTTAACCCTTGTGATCTCCACTTCCTTAGTTTTCGGGGGGATTTATTTTGATAAAAAATGGTTTATGCTTTCTTTATATCTATATTTTCCAAACTATTCAACCTACTTTGGCTATTTGTAATAGGCTAAAAAAATTATTAAATAAATTTTTTTTGGAAAGGTAAGAGATCCAATTCAAAAATTCTCTAAACTACTTAGAGTAATTATTGTGGTGTATTAGAAGAAGGAGCTTTGGGGTGCAAGAATATGGATGACTTAGCTTATGCATTTTCTATAAAATTATGGTTAAATTTTTTTTGCTGTCTTATTTTTGGGCGAAAGAGATGACTACAAAACATTGTGTGGGAAAGCACCCTACCTTGTGTACTTATAATCAGGGAAATTCTAGAGTATGGAGAAGACTTTGAAACATTAAATGGGAAGCATAACCTAATATTAAAGGCTAACCTATTTTTTTAGAAGGCTAGCCTATTTTTTTCGCATGATAATTTGTTTGGTAGGACTTATATTGATCAAAAGCCCAATTCTTTTCTATTGAGGTGAAATCTTTTATTTCTGATAATTATTTTGATTGTACTAAACTTACTAAAGTTGTTTATGAATCATTAATTACTCAAATTTTGCAAATCCCTTTAAATATTGATATTGATCACAAGTTATTATGTAACATGGCTAGCAATGACATCTTCAGACTAAAGGATGCTTGGAATGTTTTCAGAACTAAGAGCACAACTTCTAAAATTTTTTCTATGTCATGGAATAATAGTATCTAGACTACCATCGCTGCTTTTTCTTTGATAGTTTTACATAAATATGTTCCTACTAATGAGAATTCAACTATAAGTGGTTTTATTATACCTTCTAAATGTCAATGATGTTATCATGTGGAAAATATGCACTATGTCTTTATCTCTACACCTATTCCCTCTAAAATTTGAATTTATTTTGATGATATTTTTACATCTAATTATTTTTTTGGTAATATTAACATCAAGGAAATTTTAAGTCTTTGGTTTACTAGTTGTAGAGGCCATACAAGGAATCTCTTTCCTTCCCTCATTTTGTGGCATCTTTATTTTGCTCATAATAATTCCCTTTTCAATAATATTGTTATGGATCACCATCATGATATTGGGAATATTAAATATAATATCCTTTATCTTTTTAATTCTCATCTTTTAACCTCTGAAAACTTTAGAGGTTGTTCTTTTATTGCTAAAGACTTTTGGATTATCTTTAAGGATATGCATGACAAAGATGGCCCGAAACTTATACATTGGTATAAACTACCTTATAAAACTTTTAATTTCAATTATGATAGCTCTATCAAAGAAAATGCTTATGGTTGTGGTGGCAACATTAGAGATTCACACGATAATTTCATTATGGTGTATGTTGGTCCTCTTTAAAGATGTTTCGTTATTTTTTCTAAATTATCTACTATACTAAATGGTTTAAAATTATATCTTTCTCTTAGATTTAGCATCATTTAGATTTAGGTTGATGCTATGCAATGTCTACATTATTTCAAAGACAATGATGATAAATTTTGCAACTATCAACTTTTTTATCTTCTTAGGGAAATAAGCTTTTTGCTTTATTTGGCTTGCTCGTTCTGGCATAAATTTTTTATTTATCATATATTAAAGAATTGCATTGATTTATCTAATTTCTTTGATAAGCTAAGTCATCCTTTAGTATGCCTGCTGGTTGGAATCATTACTTGTTGTTGGGGATGTTACTTGTGTTCTTTCGACTGGTTGGGGTCCTGTAGTTGGCTGTTGCTGGATTTACTTAAATGTAGATTATTTTTGGGTAATTTTATAAGGGATAATATTATACTTGTTCTATGATATCTCATTGCTTATACTTATTTTCTTATGCTTATGTTTATTAAGAAGACTAACAATTGGGATATGATTAGAGCCAACAAAATTATCTGTTTCTTGTGCTTGCATTTTTGTATGTGATATGTTCCTTATAGGTTTTTCATAGTGAAGTATTCTTGGCTTTAGATGTTTTGGATTAAAAGATGGGGGCTAATGACATTCTCTTGATCTTTTCTAATTGTTTGGTTGTGGCTTCTTTCCACCCTAAAATGTACATAGGATATTTTATACTTGTGCTTATAAGCAGGGACCTTAAGCTTTTAGGTTTTATTTTGACTTTTTTTTGTAGATCGTTGGAGTAGTAATGAACTCGAGGTCACTTTTAAGGACCTTATAACTTTTATTTTTATCAATGCATAGGCCCCTCTGTGGGTTTCTTCTAAGAAAACAACTCTTGAAATATTTTTAAATTAAAATTGTCCTAATGTAGATCATAAAGCCTAAGAACTTCAAAATTGAGTGAGAAATATATTTATCTAGAAATTTTAAAGTTCTGAAGGCTTTTTGGATTAAATATTACATTAAAATAAGAAAAATAAATGCTGGCAGTGGCGAGACCATTCATTGGTATCAAATCCTGCGACATCCACTTATCCATGTGGGTTGATGATAGTGACCGTTCATTCACATACAGTAAGATTACATGAGTTTGATTTAACCCGACAGAATACAAAGTAATAAGATGATAATTCATAGTTTGAATGTAAAATAGAATGCTTTTTTTTTTTTGAAATTGAAAATAGCATTAAAGGAAAAAGAACCCTAATATAATATACTAAGTGTTAGAAAGCCTATCACAATCCTCTAACAAAGAAAAAAAATAGGAGGAACCTTATTACAACTTAAATCTCCCCCAAAAAAAAATCACCAAATAAAGGAAAGTTAGCACAAAAATCAGCTAAATTATTACAATTTCTCTTAGCAAAATGAAATAAAATTCCTAAAGTCCTTAAGGAAAGGCAAGTCTTCCACCTCACCATTATCTGAAGTGCAAACAACTTTATCAACTGAGTCTTGCAAATAGTTGATGATATTATAATTATCTCCTTCATTTATGATACTTTTAGCTTCCAACATCCATTCTTGGATAACCTTTCTTAGTGAATGAAAAGCCAACAATTCCAAGTGGCCGCTATTCCAATGCATACACCTGAATCCAAAAGCAGGAAGAAATCTCCCTCTGTGATCTCTAAACGCACCACTAACACCAGCTTTGTTTAATCACAATAAAGTTGCATCAAAGTTGACTTTAACACATTTGGGTGGAGGGGGTACCAAGAATGAGAAATCAATCGAGGGAGATGGTTAACACCGTAGTGGTCCAAAAAAAAAAGATTAAACTTTGACAAGATTGATGTAAAGTTAATTGCATTTGAAGCAATGAAGCCCAAGTCGAGCTTACGACCATCATGCACAACTTTGTTTCTACTTTTCAAAGAAAAAGAATTAAAGAACAATATAGGTTTCCAATGAAAGGATTAACCTTTGATAACATCTCCAATTTAAACTTGCAAACCTGGATGGTAGATAACTCAGGAATAGGAATACCCCATTTATTAACCAATGCTATAGCTTGAGTAAGCTTATAACGTTTAACTGCAATGTGTTCTATATTTTCCACTGCTATACACCTTCTTGGACAATAATTGAAGTTCAACAATTTTCTGTGCATAAAAAAATCCGTAGTAAGTATTGCATCCTTCAGCTGACTCCACCAAAAATAATCTACCAAAGGGGGAAGTTTCATGATCTTCAGCCACTTCTAATAATTCACATTATCTGATTCAATCCCAATCAAATTCAATGCCATAGTAGTTATTATTTTTCTAGAAATGTTATCTAAAAGCTCCAATTTATCATTAAAAAGTGTTAGATAAATTTTGATTTGAAGAATGATATCAATAAATGACTTTCCAAAATATTTAAGAAACTCTGCCATGTTCTAGTTTCCATCATCAATGAATTTATCCATATCAAGAATGTCTCTATCCATCACGGCAATAAAAGTCAACCATTTATCAAAACATCTATCTAAAACCCATATATCCTTTAAAATATTAATAGAGTTAAATGAAGCTATCGTTCTTTTCATAATTGGTCGGAGAGCCTTCGCACCACTTAGTAAGATCTTCTAGGTGGTAGAGGTGCTTTTTCTGGGCTCATCCTACAGAATGTCAATTCTATACCTATCAGACTGAGACATAAGAAGATTAGAACTTATATTATTAAGAGAACTCCAAGCAAATATTGCTCTCAAAGGTCCGACTAAGGAAAAATAAGAGTGAATACCTCAGCCTCCTGCATTCACTGGTTTGCAAAGATCCTCCCATCAAATATAATGAAAGCCACAGTTACCATCTTTTTATTCCATAAAATATTTCCACACATCTTATCAAATTCTCTCAAGATGCTCAAAGGAATTAAGGATTGGGTAGAGTTGAACATTGGGATGGGTATAATCACCAATTTAACAAGCATCGACCTTCCCACCTAAGAGATGAACTTTTTACCCTACACATCCAATTTGGAAGTAGATCTTTCCAATATATTGAAGAAGTCAGATGAAACCAATCTCCTCAAAGCCATGTTAATACCCAAGTAATGCATCTCCTTCACCTACTTAAAACCAAGTAAACTAGAGATAGTTTTCCTCTTATTCTGATAAACTGATTTCCCAAATAAAATAGACAATTTCTAAATGCTAACTTTCTATCTTATCCAACTGTAATAATCAGAAATTATTTTTTTAATTTTCTTCAAAAAGAAAACTTGGCTTCTAAAAAATAAGAATATCATCAACAAATAATATATGAGAAATATTAGGGGCAACAGATGCAGTTTTGATGCCAAAATTTCTCCCTTAGATTGGAGACAAGAGCTGAGTGCATAAAATAAACAAGGAGATAATGGACAGCCTTGTCTAAATACACTTCTTACCTCATTCTGTTACAAACTATTCCCATTAACTTGAACCAAAATAAAGGGTCTACTACATGCTACATTAGAAGGTTAGAAATTTTAAGTGGAAATCCAAAATTCTCCAAAACTTTCCTTTGTGTATCCTATGCCATACTATCATAAGCATGTTCCATGTCAAGTTTAATTTCGACCAATCCCTTTTTAGACATAGAAAATCTAAATTTGCAGACGAGTTTTTGAGCAAGAAGAATATGGTCCGATAAAGTCCTTCCTTTTATAAAATCCAGTTTAACACCATAAATCAAATAATGAATAATCTTCAACAATCTATTTAATAAGATATTTGCAAAGATCTTATAGATTGACAGGCAAAGACTAATAGGATGAAAGTTAGAAGGAACTGAGAGATTACTGACTTTAGAAATAAGAACTCCAAGTCTCCTTCCACTTAGAACTCAGCTTATCCAAAGATAAGAATTGAAGGATAGCATACCAAAAATCTTCACCAATCACCTTCCAATAGGCTTTAATAAAAGAATAAGAATTACCATCATAACATGGAGAAATATTACTGCCAAGATTTTTTTACCACAAGTTCCACTTCTTCAAATGATAAATCAGCATTCAAAAAGTTAGAATCCTCTTGACTTAAGAAATTAGATGAAGAAGAACATTTCCTCAAACTATCATCTCTATACCTCCACTTGTTTCTAAAGAAATTAAAAAAGATACCTCCAATAGCCGCATGATCCTACACTAGAACACCATCAACATTCTTCACTTGGTTGATAAAATTACCATTCATTCTCTCATTTGCAAAATCATGAAAAAAAATTGAATTCATTTCACCTTCTCCCAAACACCTCACCTTAGCCCTTTGACTGCACCACGTATTCAAGCGCGTGAGAGTGAAATCAAATCATTAATCTTGCATTAAGAAACAACAGCTTAACAACAATAAAACTCTCTCTGATCGATTCTTCTCTAGCTGTATATCTTCAATTTCTTTCTTCAAAATTTCTTTTAAATCTACCAAGTGTTTTTATGGTCTAAAATCTACTTCTCACAAAGTTATTTGATCCTATCTATTATAAGAAAGTGTTAGCTCATTACCTCGATAATATGGGTCTTGAAGCTTGCATTAAGACTTGTTTTGTTCCATTAGAAATCTAGATTAACTCCAAAGAATTAATCATGATTATATAAGCTCTAGATTAGGTTATATAGAGTGAGAGAAAGTTAGTGAGAAAATGCATGGGATTTCAAATTGAAATTATGTTGGTTTTTCAAATTCTGTGTGTCCTCCTTTTTTGCAACGATTTTGGATGGCATTCTTCAGCCATCTCTCCGGTAGCAACTGGCGGCGTCGATGGAAGAAAAATGTCTAACAACCACTAAAGCATGTGCGAACTTCTGAAAAGGGCTTAATGTTCCTGTGCGATCTTCTTCTAAAGTCTTCAATGGAGGTTCAAGAGCTTTATCTCTTCTCAATGGTTAGAATAACGGTTTTAAGGAAAAACCTTAGGTAATAAATGAAGGTGGTTTGTTGAATAATAAGATTACTCCAGCAGTTTCTGGTAAAGGAAAAGATGTTATCAGTGAAAATGAGTTCATTAGTCCAAAGGATTTTAAAATCAATTCTGGAGTTAAAAGAGTAATTAAAATTTTGAATTTGGAAGCTTCATCTTCAGCTGGATTGAAATTTTACTCGAAAAAGTGTTTCATTTTTTTTCTCATCCTTCTTCTCCAATTCCGGGTGACAGTATTATTCCGTCTCTGATAGAAGGCAGCAACCTCAAGGTGAATAAGGTTAATGAGGTATTGCCTCAACTGAAGGCTCGAGAAGGCACTGCTCTCGAATCAGATAAGAATATATCTAATATTCATAATGATATCCATTCTGCAGCTAATTGGGATCATGTTGAAGTTCAATCGGCTTGGATTAAAAAGCTAAATATCAGAGTTAATAACCTGGAGTTGGCATCTTATTCATCAAAAGTTGGGAAAGTTAGTTTGCTTCATGCTAAAAAGAAATCTGATAATGCAAAAAAAATTAGAGAAGGCTCTTGTTGTAAGGGTGTTTGGAGATAACATCCCATTTCAATTAGTGTGTTTGGAATTAAGAAGGCAATGGAGTCGGTTTGGGAATTTCCACATAACCGGATTGGGCCTTAGATGGGTGTTTCATTTGTTTGAAGAATCAAATGTTTTGGAGTCCATTTTGATGGGTGGACCGTGGTATGTCAAAGGACATGTAGTGGGTTTGGACATATGGTCGGCATCATTCAATCCCACTTCTCTTCATTAAATTTTGGCTCCTTAGTGGATTAGATTGCCAAACTTACCTTTGCAATGTTGGGATGAGATTAACATATACAGGATAGCTTCTCAAGTTGGAAAACTATACCTACTAGATGGGAACATGTTTAAATGGAGTAGAAGAGAATTCGTAAGAGTGTTTGTTCGAATTCCTTTGGATATGAAACTTCATATTGGTATTTGAGTTGAATGATTGGCGTGAAGGTTCTTTCAAAGAATTGAATATGATGGAAGTTCTAATTTATGCTTTGGATGTGGTAAAATTTTCCATATCAAAGCTGATTGCAAGGAAGTAAAAGTAGATAAGGTTAATATTCAAGAGAATTCTAAAGTTGCCAGAAATAAAGAATCACAAGTAAATCTAGTTGTTGTTGATAGTATAAATTATGTTGATGGAGAATCAGCTTATGGACCATGGATCCAGGTCAAGTATGGTAAGAAGAAACCAAAGGGATTTATGGAAAATAGAAATATAATTAATGGCTCTTCAGTGGATGTTAAAAAGGTGTATGTTCCAAGCAAAACCATAATTCTCTGGAGAAAGGTAATGCTAAAATAGTTGGAGGACTAAATGCAGCCCCAGTGAAGCTAGGTTCTAATTTCAAAGATTGGGAAGAGTTGAATGAAGTCAGGGTTGCCGCTAGAAATTTTTCTGAGATCTTGGAAGCGGATGCTCAAGGATTAAAGGTAATAGCTTCTGAACCTTCTCTTATTGTGCTTAATAAATTTGATGTTCTATCTGATTTTGATGGGACAATTATAACTAAGAATGTGGAGGTGCATGTGAATGATTGTGTTGAAGAAGGAGAGTTTGTTATTGGTGATAATGAAACTATGGATGATGTTGGTTTAAAAGGTGATGTGGAGATTAAGTCGGGGTTGGAAACATTTAAGGTGTGCTCTAATCTGGATAGCATTATGGCTGATAACCCCTCTTCAGGAAAGAAAGTTAAACTTCTTAAAGAACTTAAATTTTTTGGCTCGGGTAATATTATTACTCATAATAGAAAGATGGATCGTGTAAAATGTAAGAGGAGTGAGGAACCTTCCCCCTTATTAAATCAATGACTTTCTTTGCTTTCTGGAATTGTAGAGGGGCCAAGAAGATGGAGGTTGTTCTATATCTTAAGGAGTTTATAAAAGAGAATGATTTGCTTTTTATTTGTCTTGTAGATACAAAAATAAATTCTATGGAAAATCTTCAGATTATCAATTTTTTGGGAAATAATTGGGATTCTTTTATGGTTCCTTTTGAAGGTCTTCTTGGAGGTATAATTATTTTATGGAGGAAGGATTTGGATTCTTTCTCTATGATTGAAGTTTATTCTCAGGTGATTATTTGGAACTTGGATGTCAATAATACAGGATGCTGGATGGTATCTACTGTATATGGGAGTAGGAATACTCTTGATATGAAGTCTTTGTGGGATTGCTTGGAGAGACATTTCTCCAATTCTAGGCCTTCGATGATTGGTGGGGACTTTAATTATATGTTGTCTCAGGAGGAGAAAAGAGGATGGAAGAATTTGATTTTATCTCAAGGTGCTAAAGATATGAAGATATTCACGAATAATAATGATTTTCATGAGGTTGGGTTTATTGGACCCAAATTCACTTGGTGCAATAACAAATCTGGAGGGGCTCGCATTTTGAAAAGATTGGATAGATGTCTCGTAAGTTCTATAGCTATGAATTCTATTCATCTAGCTATTGTGAAACATTTATCTCGAATAGCCTCGAATCATTGTCCCATTATTTTGGAAGTTTTTAAACGGTGGTTTTCCAAAATAAAGGTATTCGTTTTGAAGATGTTTGGGCATCTTATCATGGGGCTGTTGCGATTGTGGAGAAATCTTGGAAGAAGTCCAATGGTAATGATTCGGCTACCTCGCTAATTTTAAAGTTTAAAAGAACTTTAAGAGCTTTGTATCATTGGAGTAAAGCAAAGTTTAAAAGTCTTAATTTCTTGAGAGATTCTTTGTAGAAGGATATTTTTTAGCTTCAAATGGATGAGGCGGATGGTTTGCTTTCTGAAGAGAAGTTGCGGCTACTAAGATCTAAAATTAATGAGCTTAACATTACTCTTTCTCGGCTAAGCATTTGATGGAAACAAAGAGCAAAAGCTAAATGGATAGAAGAGGGAGACTCAAATTTCACTTTTTTCATGCATTTGCAAATGCAAGAAGAAACTCAAATTGGATAAATCACATCAAGGATGATAGAGGCATGGTGACGGATGATCTTTCTGAGGTGCAAAAAAAATTTACATATTTTTTAAAAATCAAATGGAGGCATAGAAATTCTGTGCTTGATGGTTGTCCGGCACCTTCTTCTATCGTGACGAAAGTGATCATGGAAGGTTGGATGCTGAATTTACTGAAGAGGAACTTCAAACTGTTGTGGAAAATGTGGGGAAGAATTTCTCACCTGCTTTGGATGGGATAACATTTTCATTTATCAAAGGATTTTGGAAAATAATTCAACATGATGTTTGGCGTGCCATTAATCAATTTTTTATAACAGGATCTATGCATCTTTCATGGAAGGAAACTTTGATTGTGTGAGTACCAAAGATTCAAAATCTTATGGTTCCCTCTAACTTCCATCCTATTTATAAATTAGTTGCAAAATTGATGTTGAATGGAATGGAGATGGTGATTCATAAAGTCATTTCAGTTGATCAAGCAGCTTTCATAAGAGGTCATTCTTTGTCGGAGCATGTGTTGTTGGCTCAAGAAGTTTTCAATAAATTTAGGTATTTGAAAGCAAATAAAGGACTTTTGGATATTAAAATTGATATCGAGCAGGCATACGATAGTACGGGATGGTAGGCTCTAAGGCAAGTTGTTTATCATTTTAACTTTACTAGCAAATTTTTTGTATCATGGACCCAAAATTTTGCATTTTGATCAATGGGATAAAATATAATTGGATTGAAGCCAAGAGTGGATTTAGACAAGGATGTCCATTATCCTCTTATCTTTTTATTTTCTGTTCTAAAATTTTATCTGATGCTTTTCACCATAGTAGAGGTAGTATGGGGATTCAAATTGCTCCTAATGTTCCTAGAATATTTCATTTGCTTTATGCTGATGAAATCCTAATATTCTCGGAATCTAGCATTAGGAAAGTCATAAAGGTGAAAAATATTTTAACTAAATATTATAAGTGGTCAGGACAGAAGGTGAATCATTATAAATCTAAGATTTTATTTGGAAAGTTTTTCAACCAGAGAAGGAAGAATGACATTGCAAAGGTATTACGGTTCAATGTTGTTAATGAATTATGTTATCTTGGTGTAAATGTTGCTATTCTGAGCATTCTGGGATATATAAACTAAGATCGAGATTCAAGGAAGCAAACCAACATGAGAAATAGCAGCAAAAAAAGCCAGAACCATAAGTGATACAGATAAGAAATAAATAAAAAAATAGCCTCCAGAGCGAAGGAACACAAAAACACAGAATCAAGCCAAAAGAAAACCCTAAATTCTAACATAGGGTAATCAATTTCATCTAATCTTAAGATCCCTTTCAGTAGAGCAGGGAGATTAGTAACAACCAAATCAAAAAAATAATCCAAATGACACCCCCAATTGGCAAGCTATGTATCATAAGCATTTCCTTCCTTGTAAACATGATAGAAAGAATAATTCATAAAAATAAACAGATTCTTAATAACCCGCACCATATAAAATAGATCATGATTACACATCGTATTAACAAGATTTAAAAATTGAAAACTATATTTGAAATTAACCTCAATACCATTATTTGCTAAGTCAAGAAAAAAACATAACCAAAAGCCATAGAGAATAGCTGAGATGACAACATAGTTCACATCACCATTCTGGAATGGACCTGTAAAAGCCATAATAAGACTACCATTACTTTCTCTGATAACCCCACCACAACCCAAGGAGGAACCAATGATAGCACCATCCACATTATGCTTATAAGAGTTATTGGCAAGTTTGATCCAATAAATAAACCTAGGTTCATTGGATATATGACCACCCTCCCATTTAAAACCTAAAGAAGAAACCACAAAAGTATATTTTTGAAACTCTTGATACAGAACAGCTTAGCAAAAAAAAGAGTCACAACCTTGTCTTTACATTTGGATATTTCCATGACGGTTCATACCAACACCATTAAAAAAAGAGTTATTCCTCTCCAACCATAAATACCACAAGATGAGAGAAGCAATAACATTTCTAATATGACATTTTATCTTAATAAACCAAACATTAAGCATAGCATTAATAGGCAAGTGAGCATTAAAAGAATTTAATTGAAGCGTGAAAACAATTTTTAATAGCTAAAAGACTAGAGATAAAAAACATGATGCATTTTCTCTATATGATAGCAACATTGGCACTTGGAAGGCAAAATTAAAAACTCTTTTAATTAAATTATCATCCGTAGGATTTAACTTATGCTAAATTTTTCAAAAAAAAAATAGCCACAGTGGAAGGAATACTTTTTTTCCAAATCATAGAGAAAATATTAGTAACTTCGTTTTTAGATCTAAAGGCATGCCAAACATCCTTTAATCTAAAACTACCATCATTAGATAAATCACATAAAATTAAATAATTAGGGTAAGTATTGAGAGGCAAGTTTAGAATTTGGTGAATAATAAAGTCACAACAACATTAGAAAGTTTTTCATAGTCCAAACAATTATTAGTAATGATGTAATTCACCTTAATAGCCATATTGGAAGAGGAGTTAATAATATAATCAATAGAATGGTTACCCAACCAACAATCTTACCAAAAGAAAATGTTTCCTTCACCAAGACCCCATGAGATGAATGGCTCAACAACCCATTTAACTTTGCAAAGTCTCTGCTACACGTTAGAATCACCTTGGTTAAAACAACAAGTAGTCGGGTGCTTACCCACACAATACTTAGCAAACATAAATTTAGCCCACAAGCTCACCTTAGCACGAAAGTTATACCACAGTTTGAAAGAAAAAGCATAGGTCAAATCGTTCATACTCTTACAACCCAAAGCCCCTTCAGCCAACACACCACAACAATAGTCACAAACGGAACAGATAATTTTCAAATTGCTACTAGCCCCTTTCCAAAAAAATTTATTGATAAGTTTATCAAGTTTATTGCAAACCGCTTGAGTAGGAAGAATAGTTTGAAATATATAAAGAAGCAAGGAATAAAGGAAACTTTTGATTAGAATTATTCTATCCCCCAAAACCCATAAAGTTAGAATTCCAAGACAAAAGTTTATTCTACACAGAAGTAATTAAATCATCAAAAAGAAATTTTTTCTTTACAAAACTAGTTAAATCTTTAATAGCCAAAACACATTTGTTGGGCACTTTTTGGGAAGGAATAAAGTAGCACTTATTTTTATTTAGAAAGAGACCACTACCTATTTCAAATTGATGAAAACAATCCATAAGTTTATTAATCGTTTTAACATAAGCATTTATAAAAATAACAAAGCCATCAGAGAAACATAAGTCAGAGATAGGAAAACCACCCAAAGTTCTAAATTAAAGACTTGGAGAACTCTTAAAGAGGTTGGTAAGGCCTCTAGATAAGAAATCAGCCACGATGATAAAAAGGGCAGGAGAGATAGGTGTTGAGTCTAGTGAATAGGTTGTTAGACCTAAGTTAATGTCCCAAGGCTAGCAAGAGGGGGGGGTTTTTATAGAAAAGTTTTTCAACCACAGAGTTTTTTAAACAAAAGAAAAATATAGAAAATAAAAAGCAATAAAGTAAACGACACAAGATTTATAGTGGTTCGGTCTAAACCAGACCTACATCCACTCCCTAGAGGCACCCTCTGAGTATTGTACTAATACCAATAGTGTCTCTCCTTTTGCACCCACAGCAAGGTGGAGAAGCCTTTACAAACACTCTTTTCACCAGTACCCGGTACGATAGAGAACCATCACCTTTTACACAATCCCCAATATTGGCAGAGAGCCGACCGTCTTTTTACACAATCCCCAATGTTGGTAGAGAACCGTCCGTCTTTTCACACTCTCCTAGTGTGGGCAGAGAACCCTTCATCTTTTCACACTCTCCTAGTGCGGGCAGAGAACCCTTCGTCTTTTCATACTCTCCTACTGTGGGCAGAGAACCCTTCATCTTTTCACACTCTCCTAGTGTGGGCAAAGAACCCTTCGTCTTTTCACACTCTCCTAGTGTGGGCAGAGAACCCTTCGGCTGTTCAAACTCTCCTAGTGTCAGCAGAGAATCGGATCTCCTTGACAGATATTCTCACAAGAAATCTAGAAAGAAGGAAAAAAAGAGTGAAGTAATCTCAAATCACAAGTAGAGATTCTTACCTTTAAACACCAAGTGAAGCCTTCACGCTCCAGTGGTAGGAATCCTCCTTTGAATGCTCTCTCACACTCTCTCCTTGACTTTTCTTTCAATATGCACGAAGATCAAATTGCAAAAAGATTGGGTGGCAGACTAATTTGAACTATATATACAAAAGACAAGAAAAACCACCCAAAAACTACAAGTTTTTCAATTCAGTACGCAGTGGATCGTCCCGTACGATTGTGGATCGTCCTGGACTATTTTACTTAAACTGCTGGAAACGAACCTAATGTATATTGGTACGAAAATGTTCGTACACGCTGATCATCCCGTACGAACTATGTTCGTCCGGTACGAAATGGTTATTTCATAGGTCAGTTTCCAAAAATTCTATGGGACGTAACTAACTGACGTAAGTCAGTTCAGTTCGTCCTGGGACGAACAGGTTTCATCCTGGGATGATTGTAAATAAAGAGTTTCATCCAGGGACGGAAATATATTTCGTCCTGTATGATTTCATCCAGAGAGTTTCGTCCAGGTACGAAAAGTAATTTCGTCCTGTACGAGCTCATACACCGAGTTTTATCCTGGTAGGAACCTTATTTTTCGTTTGGACGAACATTGCAAGTGAGAATCCCAAGAGTTTCATCCCGGGTGAATATTAAATTCATCCTGGATGATTAGGACTTAGAAAATTTTCTCCCCGCCTGTTCGATCCAATGCTCTTTTGAGGGTTAATTGACATGATCGTCCCGTACGAACAAAGTTTGTCCCGTACGATCAGTTCATAAAAATTGTCCCCCAAGAGTGTGTGTTATGATTTTTCACTCAATTACAATCACTACTTTTCATTTCAAAAACTTGTAATTTACAAAAGAATAATTTGAAGTCTTCATCGTTTGGAGTTGATTTTCATGAAATGTTAGTACACACTAGAGCAAAAATAGAACTTCCAAAAAGTGTTAGTAGATATATAAAAACAATAATATTTGAAATTATAAAAATAATACAAGTTGCAAGAATATAAAACATGCAAATAGCAACTCTCTCTACAATCTCCCCCTTTTTGATGATGGCAAAACAATTATTATTTGTAGGGTTTAAAATTTAAGAATCTCCCCCTGAATTGATGAACTCATGTTAATAACGAGGCATTTTTTTTTTTAAAAAAAGTTGTTTTTCAAAAATTTTATACAACTAAAAATAACATAAAAGACAAAATAAAGAAAACAATCAAATACTAAAAAAAATATACGAAAAATCAAACACTACGAAAATCAAACAGTGCGAAAACATACGCAAACAAAAAACAATTTCTCCCCCTTTTTGACAACATCAAAAGGTGAAGAAGAAAAGAATGTTAGAAATATAAGCAGAAATATGAAATTCATTTGATATTTTAATCTTGAAAGTGATTGAAATAAGGTATGCAAATAAAATTGAAAAACATTAGAAAAACATAAAATTTCATATAATTTAAGAAGTGATATAACTTAGAAAATAAGATGAGTTTTTCAAGGGCATGTGTCAATTTAGACATGAAGATAAAGAGAATTATTGCAGTAAGGATGAATAAAAAAATTTATATTTCAAATTTTAATATAAATTATAAATGAACATTAGATCAATTTGAATTAAGAGATTAAAAGAGTATGGAAAGAAGTAATTACCACATGTGGCGCTTTGTGCATCTTTTTCAATTTTTTTTTATACTAGCACATTTTTGTGCATCTTTTTAATTTGGGTTTATTTTCTGCCTCTTTTTGTCATTGCAAATTTTTTACACACTTCTTTTGATTTTTGTACATTTGTATAATTTTTAAGAGTATTTGAATTCTTTCCAAAATCAATAATCTAAAATTTCAAATTTTTCTAAGTGCATAAATACTAAATGAAAAGATAAATACAAAATAAGAAAACATCTCAATTGCAATAATAATACCAAGATAATGTAGTCTAAATAAGAGACATGGAGTTGAAAATTCTAAGAATATCAAGTTATAAGCATGTCTTAAATTTTGAAAAATCATATTTTCTAATGAAATTAATTTAAATTTACAAGTTAAATAAAGCACTATTAAGATTAAAATAAAATGAATGTCATAAAGTCTAACACACATTTCAAGAACATTTATAACTAAACATTGAAACTTATATTGATATCGGATAAAAACTATTACAATTTAAGCACTTTGATAT
>NW_021320070.1:5658190-5683336 GCF_001605985.2 Dendrobium catenatum | reverse complement strand
AAGTTTGGGTTCACCTTTTAGAAATTTATAATCATATGCATGTATGATATGTCTAGGTTTATGCATCTTAGGTCTCCACACCAAATTAGATTTCATCTTCAAAGTACAGGTGTGAGCTATATGTCCAAATAATCCACAATTATTATATTTGACATTAGGAAAAGTATTCCTAAGTTTTCTACCATTTGTTTGTCTTCTTAGGGATTCTATATATTTAGGATAAAATTTAGGATTTGTAAAATCTTCAAATTTGGGGGGAATCCTATTATCCTCAAGAGCTCTTAGTTTCAACTTATAAAATGAATTCATATCTTCCAAGGTTTGATTTGTATAATTAATTCGATATGTTTTGCTCTCAGATTCATCCTTAAATATTTTAAATTCTTTTTCAAGATCAACATAGGATGATTTTAAAATCTCATGATTTTTATTCAGATCATCATATTCATCAAGTAATTTCATGTGGTTGTCATCTATTAAAGCATGATATTTCCTAAAGATTTCATGTTCTTTTTTAAGTTCTTCCAATTCTAGACTTACCTTAGCATGCATCTTTTTCATTTTCCTATATGCATCATGCATGTGTTCAGAAACTTCAAATAATTCATCATAATTTAAGTCACATACCTCTTCTTGATCTGATTGATCTATGCTATCTTCCATCAAGCAAAGATTGGTGACTTCTTCTTCCTTTTCAGTCTCTGATGAATCTGAAGCTGAGTCCGCCCAAAAAGCTTTTTGAAACTTCTTCTTACTCTTATTTATAATTGGTTTCTCCTCTACCTTCTCCTTGCTAGGAGTGGCTTTGAGTTTTTGGCAATAAGTCTTGATATGTCCTGGTTTCCTGCATTCATAACAAATCACTTCATTAGAAACCTTGCCATTTTTGTTAAACTTACCTCTATTCCATTGCTGGCGTCTCTTCTGCTTCCTCTTCAAAAAGCTTCTGAATTGTCTAGTAATTAATGCAATATCATCTTCATCCTCAGGTTGTGAGTGTTCACTCTCGGACTCTTCCACCTTTAGTGCTATATTCTTCTCCTTTCGTGGTTCTTCTGCATCAATCTTTATTTGACTAACCCCTTGCTCGTAAGCAATGAGTGAACCAAGAAGATTGTCAATAGAATAAATGTTTAGATCTTTAGACTCTGTAATTTTGTTAATTTTAGCATCATAGGAAGTAGGTAAACAACGAAGAATCTTATTAACCATTTCAGCATTAGTTAATTCCCTACCAAGTGCATACAAAGAAGTGACAATTTGTGTGAATCTTGTGTACATGTCAAAAATAGATTCATTTGGTTAAATGCAAAACAACTCATAATCATGTAACAAGATATTAAGTCTTGATTGCTTAACCTCATTTTTCCCTTCATAAGTTATACAAAGTCTATCATATATGTCCTTTCCACTTTTGCAAGAGGAAACCCGCATGTAGTCTTCTATAGTCCAATCTGCAAAAGGTGTTTCTACCCTAACTCCATCAACTAATCTAGTTGGTTTTGTATAACCTTCCTGGACTAGGATCCACATAAAATAATCAAGTGACTGTAAGAAGGTAGACATGCGTGTTTTCCAAATAAAAAGGTATATTTTCAAACAATGGAGGTCTAGTGATAGAGTAACCCTCAGGTGTATTTCGATTTTCAAATGTAGCCATCTATGTTAATAAAAAAGTAGTTTAAACTTATAATTTTGAAACGAAGCTCTGATACCACTTGTTGAGTCTTGGGAATAGGTTGTTAGACCTAAGTTAATGTCCCAAGGCTACTAAGAGGGGGGCTGAATTGGTAGTTAAAATTTTTTCCCTCTTTTTATAATTTTAACCTAAATTAAACTTTAATGATATTTTTTATAGAAATGATTTTCAACCAAAAATTTTAAAACAAAAAAAATGTGGAAAATAAAAAGAAATAAAGTAAACGACACAAGATTTATAGTGGTTCGGTTTAAACCAGACCTACACCACTCCCCAGAGGCACCCTCTGAGTATTGAACTAATACCAATAGTGTCTCACCTTTTGCACCCACAGCAAGGCGGAGAAGCCATTACAAACACTCTTTTCACAACTATCCGGTGCGGCAGAGAACCGTTATCCTTTTACACAATACCCAGCATTGGCAGAGAACCATCCGTCTTTTTACATAATCCCTAGTGTTGGCAGAGAATCGTCCGTCTTTTCACACTCTCCTAGTGTGGGAAGAGAACACTTCATCTTTTCACACTCTCCTAGTGTGGGCAGAGAACCCTTCATGTTTTCACACTCTCCTAGTGTGGGCAGAGAACCCTTTATCTTTTCACACTCTCCTAGTGTGGGCAGAGAACCCTTCGTCTTTTCACACTCTCCTAGTGTGGGCAGAGAACCCCGTCTTTTCACACTCTCCTAGTGTGGGCAGAGAACCCTTCGGCTATTCACACTCTTTAGTGTCGGTAGAGAACCGGATCTCCTTGACAGATCTTCTCACAAGAAATCTAGAAAGAAGGAAAAAAAGAGTGAAGTAATCTAAAATCATAAGTAGAGATTCTTACCTTTAAACACCAAGTGAAGCCTTCACGCTCCAGTGGTAGGAATCCTCCTTTGAATGCTCTCTCACACTCTCTCCTTGACTTTTCTTTCAATAGGCACGAAGATCAAATGTCAAAAAGATTGGGTGGCAGTCTAATTTGAACTATATATACAAAAGACAAGAAAAACCTCGCAAAAACTGCAAGTTTTTGAATTTTGTATTCAGTGGATCGTCCCGGACGATCGTGGATCGTCCTGGTCAATTTTACTTAAAGTGCTGGAAACGAAGCTAATGTATATTGGTACGAATTATGTTCGTACACGCTGATCATCCCGTACAAACTATGTTCATCCGGTACGAAATGGTTATGTCATAGGTCGGTTTCCAAAAATTCTACAGGACGTAACTAACTGATGTAAGTCAGTTCAGTTCGTCCTGGGATGAACAGGTTTCGTCCTGGGATGATTGTAAACAGAGAGTTTTGTGCAGGGACGGAAATATATTTTGTCCTGTATGATCTCATCCAGAGAGTTTCGTCCAGGTACGAAAATTAATTTCATCCTGTACGATCTCATATAGAGAGTTTTGTCCTGGTACGAACCTTATTTTTTTTTCTGGATGAACATTGCAAGTGAGAATCCCGAGAGTTTCATCCCGGGATGAATATTAAATTCATCCTGGACGATTAGGACTTAGAAAAGTTTCTCCTCGCCTGTTTGATCCATTGCTCTTCTGAGGGTTAATTGACATGATCATCCCGTACGAACAAAGTTCATCCCGTATGATCAGTTCATAAAAATTGTCCCCCAAGAGTGTGTGTTGTGATTTTTCACTCAATTACAATCACTCCCTTTCATTTCAAAAACTTATAATTTACAAAAGAATAATTTAAAGTCTTCATCATTTGGAGTTGATTTTCCTGAAATGTTAGTACGCACTAGAGCAAAAATAAAACTTCCAAAAAGTGTTAGGAGATATATAAAAATAATAATATTTGAAATCATCAAAATAATACAAGTTGCAAGAATATAAAACATGCAAATTGCAACTCTCTCTACAATAGGGTCATCGTGTCTTAAGCCATGAGAGGATTTAAAATATCCATTAATTTTACCTTTAACAATAATAGAGAAATAAGCACTTCAATGCAATTTCGAATAAGCTTGATAAAAATTGAATCAAAACCAAAATAATGTAAAATATTATAAAGAAAGTTACAATCAATGTATTCTTATGCCTTTGAAATATCTAGTTTTAAAATTAAGTTTCCACCCTCACACTAACATCTAGGACTTGACAAATTTCAAAGGCAAACAGAATATTATTAGCAATGGCCCGCCCTTTCATAAAACCCATCTAATAAGGAGAGATAATTCTAGGCAGAATAGAAGTTAAACGACTCATAAGAATTTTAAAAATCAATTTTAAAAAAAATGTGCAGAGACTAATTGGTAGAAAGTCATTCCAAATAATAACAGAGTTATTTTTGGGAATAAGAATAATAGAAGTAGAATTAAAAAAAAAACTTAGGAATAGAGTTACCAGTAAAAAAATCCAAAACATCAGAATAATGATCATTACTAATAATATGCCATTATTTTTAAAAAAACATATTGGTGAAGCCATCCGGCCCAGCCATAGAATTACCATTCATGCCATGCACAATCTTTTTATCTTCCTTTAAAAAAGGCGGTTTAGCAAGAAACTCATTATCCACTTGAAAGATAAGGTTAGGGATAATAGAAGTGTTTTCAATATGATCATGACTAAAATCCTTATTGAGATGTTTTTGAAAATACTGAACTGCTAAATTAGCAATCATCAAGCTATCCTCAGTCATAGACCCATCCTCCTGAAAAATTTTACTAACAAAGTTTTTGGCACATTTCCTCTTAACCAATGCATGGAAATATTTGGTATTATTATCACCTTCAATAAGGTGTTTCGCAATAGCTTTCTATTTCTAAAAATCCTCCTCCTATGCTTGTAATTTAATAAGGCATTCTTTAGCATCCCTTAATAAGCTGAAGTTAACATCAAAAGAAATTAATTGACAAGTAGTCTCAAAAGTGTTCACTTACTGCCAGCTTTTAGAATATTGGTAAAAAGATTTTAAAAAACATAAAGATTCCACCAATTTAAAAATTTTTGAAGCCTTTTTAGCTTAAACCAAAGTCTCCTTATGCCAAAGATAGAGCTATCCGAATGTAGCAAAGCTTGCCAAAAAAGAATTATGAAGCAACCACATGTTTTGAAATTTGAATTAAGGGAAAGAATTTATTTGCCTAGTCTTAGGCTAATTAACAAGGGAGAATGGCCAGGGAGAGTCCTGCCAAGATGCTCAATAGTAGTAGAATTAAAAGAGTTAAGCCAATATTCATTAAACAACACCAGATCCAACTATTGTCATAAGTGACCCCGGTTCCAAGTGAAGTTATTACCAGAGATACTAATATCAATTAAATTATAGTCCATAATCATGTTTTTAAAATCCTCTATTGACCGATAGGATGGATAAGAGCCCTTTATATGATCAAAAGGATTAGAAATATAGTTTAAATCACCTCCAATAAGCTAGGATAAATCACAAATATTATAAAAGTCACTAAGTTGAACCCATAATAATTTCCTAGTATATCGAGAAGAAGTAGCATAAATAAAAGAAGAACAATAATAAAAATTTAAAACTTAAACATTACAATCTAGCACTTGAGTGAAATATCTAATAACATCAATCCTAACAAGATCCTTCCATAACACCAAAATCTTATTGGCCACATATGAAATAGCATACTTTAAGCCCAAAAATCTAGAAGTACTAACCAACTTAGCAGAGGAAATAAGGGGTTTAAGCAAAACAAGAATAGAAATATTGTAAACACAACATAAATTCTTAACTCTTAACCTAGAGGAGGGACACCCAATGTAAACAAGAATAGAAACATTCCAAATAATAGAACTAAGCCAAAAAAACAAAATTAATGAGAAGTATGCAATCGGGTGGTTCTAGGTGATTATAAAATGATATTCTTTTTTTCCCTACATCTCCTACATGTAACTAGTGTCATGGTCATATTTAACTAAATATTTAGCCATAATATCCATATCCTATGAATCCGTAAAAGCATCACTATGATAATAAGAGTTTAAGAGAAGCTTACTATTATTGGTCAAACCTACCTGCCTCACCTACTACTACAATTCACCCTCCTGAAAGATACATCCATCCTCCACATTAGTTTTACTTCTTAAACCACTACCAACATTACCTTCCACCATATAAGTTTGTCCATACTCCTGGGAAATAAAAATAGATAGAGTAGGAACAATATTAGAGCAATTATTATTTTACATCATAAAGTCCATATCAGGCAAGTTTTTGTTAGGAGCAAAATGAGTAATAGATGAAGATGAAACAATATTTTTATTAGCAGTAGTAGCCAACATTTGTTCATCCACATTTTAACAATCATTAAGGAAAGAAGAGATAGAGTGAAGATTTTCTCCCTGGTTATGACTATGATCATCATCAAGGGTGGAGTACAGTTCATTGTGAATTAATGTACATTGTATTGGATCCTCAGTAGCATCTTGGACATTAGTAATAGTACCCTCAACCACATTAAGAATATATTCCTCAATAATATACTACATATTACAAATATTACGTCAACCACAATCATATTAGGAATCACAATATCAAGGTCAACCATAAGGCCAACATTTCTATGTGATTGTTTGGTTGATTCCTTCTCCTTTCAAAGATGGGGATGCAACCTATAACACTCTGTTAACCTATGACCATTCATCTTACAATGAGAGGAAAAAATGGGTAAGTTTTCAATTTCAACTTTTTGGAATACCAATTCAATTTCAAACAAATCCTAATCTCTTTAGGAGACTTCTTAGAAATATCCAACTCAACTAAAACACGAGCCATAGATTGCCTAGAGGTAGATGCCATAGCTTGGTCAGTCTAAAGCGGCCAACCAAAGATCGAAGCCAATCCAAATAAGATTTGGGAATCAAAAAAATGAAGATGCAAATTTGGGAAGGAGATCCACACACGGGAAATAGGGAATTCCTCGTGCACATCAAAATCTAGCATCCATTTGAGTAATCTCATTTGACAAGTTTTAATATAGTAAGATGTCCTTGAAACAATGAGGCTAAAATCTAGATCATTACAATGTTGAATCGCAATATATCTAGTAAGCCAATGTGAAAAGAGCTAGATAGCTTGAGGTTAATAAAAAACTTATGAATAACATCCAAATTAGCGTGATCAAGAACAAACTTGGTGACAAAATTAAGAACAAAGGTGCTGCCAACATCAAAATGATATAGTCATCAAACAACAAAGCTAGATAACCTTTAAATGAAGTTTGCAAAAAATAAAATTTAGCAAAAGATGATGAGGAACCCACCAAAATGACCTTAAAAGACTGAGATTTACCATCTAAAAATGAAGAAGATGCAGGGATAGATAATGTCGGGGACGTCATCTCCCAAAGCCTTTAAACAAAAAAAAAACCTCAAAATAATCCACAAGAAACATGGATCTAATAAAAAAGGAAGGAAATATAGAGAAAAAACAAAACAATTAACACCATAAGTGAAGTGAAGAAGCACAAAGATTAAAACCCTAATTGCCTCCAAGTAGCGAAAAAGCATGAGCAGCCATTGGTTAGTTTTTAAACATGCTATATACATGTTACCTAAGGATAAATCATAAAAAAAATTAGGGTTAATTGGTTTAAAAATTAATTCTATATGATTTTGTTTAATCAAACTTTAATTAAGCCTAAAGCTACTATTAATATTAGTAAAATAAGATTTGATGGTGGTTTTTATATTTTTCTAATTAAATGTTTAATTTTTAATTAATTATAATATATTTTTTATTTGTTTTTTCTTTTTTTAATTAATTATAAATCTTATCCAAAAAATAATGGTTAATTTGATAATTTACTATTGAAATGCCTTAGTGAACTCTAATTAATGTCAAATTATTTTTGAAGGCTTAGTGTGCCACTAAGTTCACTAGGCTTGAGGTTAGTCCCCAATGGATTTAAATTGAATATCCTTTAATTTTTTTTGTGGCTAGATATAACCCTAATTTGATTTACTTAGGAGTCTCTTTTAATATTTTATGTTTGCAATCATCTTTCATCAAACCCATACATAAGAATAAACGATCCACGCAAGAATTAAGAACTATTATTATATGGATTGACCACCAAGGATTTCAAAATGTTTAGGTCAAAATGTGGCCTACGCACTTAGGATAAAATGAAACCTTAGGATTTTATTTTGGTTTAAACTTTTTATATGATAAATATGTTCAGACTAGAACTTCTATAAATACTCTCTGGCATCTAAGCTTCCATCATAAGAAGTTTGGAAGCTAAATATGAAGCATGCAATTGTTTTTTAGGAGAACCTAAGTCTAAAGCTAGGGTTACGTTTTTACTAGTGTTTGAAGGATCTTAAAAGGGCTTTCTTTGGCTTATTTTGCTCCATAACTTCATAAGCACAAAGTAATTTAAGAATACAAGACTAGTGGACCACTCAATAAGAAGTTTACATTGCTGGGATGGAGTAGCTAAAGATTAGTGTTGGAAATAACCTTCGAAGATTTTTAAACTGCTAGTAAATGCTAGGGAAATGTAGGTATGGATCTGTAAAACAAAAATTAAATACAAGCCCTCTTGGAGAGGCTCTTGAGATTAGATAATTCATGTGTGAAGTTTTTCCCTATTCCATGCCCTGTTAGTAGATCTAAGTGCTAGGATCCCTCAAAATGGTTGATTGGATGCCTGCCAACTATTCCAGACCATTATATGGCATCAGGTAGTTTGAACAAATTGAAAATGACACGGTGTCATTTTTCAATTAGGGGAAAACTTTTTTAGTGTCTAGGCTAGCCCTATCCTTAGGCTAGGCTTAAGAGAGGATTAGGGAGGTTTTATAACATGTTTTAAAAGCCAAATTGATAGGATAAAGCTAGAAGCATTAATTTCAATGGGTTTAAAAATTGAAGGAATCTATTTGCTATTTAACCACATTAATAATTCAATATTGGTCAAGATGATTGGAATAGACTTTAAAAAACCTCTGGAGGCTACTTGTGTTAAGTCTAATGGGTTTAATAGAATGGAGTTGAAGATTGAAAGGGTATGACCATATGTGCATTGATTTGACTAACTCAAGTGATTTGACTAAGTCAACTCATAATGAATTAACTAGTCGATTTATTAGTTGCATATAGTAATTCAAATGGACCAAGGTTGAGTAATTTGGTTGGACTAATTAATCATATGTAATGGTTTAACCCATACTAGTCTAATTTGACAAATTTATAGTTTGGTTGACCTAGTTTGGCAGACTAAATATATCCAAGCTATTAGGAGCTTTAATACTCTTTATTTAGTAGATTTTTATGGAAAAGAGAAGGCTATAATAGGTCAATGCATTGGTTTAACTTTTGTAGCTAGTTTGGGCTAGCTCAATAAGTTTAAATAGGTCAACCTCTTGCTTGGGAAGCTAGGGTAAGGGACCTTAGATTGAGTCTGTGGTTTTTGAAAAAGCTAGGTAATATTATAGCCATATGATGCCATACTTGAGAGTGATTTTTAGAGTTTTAGGGTTTAGATATCCTTAGTAAAAACAATTGGGTAAAAAATTAGACCCCTAAAATGTATGATGAACTTGAAAAATAAATAGCATATGTTGCCATTGATCGAGACAATCAACTTAATACAAAGATATTTAAATGGTAAATGTCTAACATGAAATAAAACAAAACAAATAAATTTCTTTTTGAAGGATGACTTGAATGGGAGATTGATCCCTCATAAGAAAATTTTAATGGATGTTTAACAAGAAGAGAGAAATATTTAAACATTACTTGACCATTTGGAAATTTTAAAGAGAAGGGTTTAATGATCAACTAACAATATCAAAATAGATTAAAAAAAAGAAAGAAATATTTTAAAATAGTGAGATAAAATATTTAAGAAATTAAAAAATTCACTTGATCATAAAAAATTAATGACATATGAAGATTTAATACTTACCTTATCCTATAGAATAGTGAGCAGAAGATTTAAGGGATCCAACATTCTCCTGACTATATCAAAACAACAAAAGAGAAAATTTTAGACTTGAATGGATAGTCACTACCTAATAAGAGTATTTATTAGTTTCTCACATGGGAGGTCACTCCCATATGTGTATTTTCATTCGACACTTACACAAATCCTTAAGAATAAGTATGGAATTTAAAATAAGTTTTGTGGAATTTTAAAATTCATTAATTTTTAGTATAGTTATCTAGACCCAATCTCACTATCTAATCCAAGCAAGTAAGGAAACTTCAAAATTTCCTTTATCTATTAAAATTTTCCTTTAACAAATCATCTGTCATAATACTTCTTAAGATATCACCCATTAATAGGTAACATAAAATGATATCCTATATAATCTACTAGATGATAATATCCTTATGGTTAGACTTTCTCCACCATGAACAAACCTTTTTAGGTTGGCTCAAGTTTACCTCCCAACTTCTGGTGGGCAAGGATGTTTCTTCGTAGAAGCAAAATAACTCCCTCACTTGGAAAGTTCTTGGATAAACTAATTTATCGTGGGCTTGAATCACCTTTGCCATATATAGCTTGAGGTTCTAAGTTTCCCACATATGCTTTTCTTCTAAGCCTTCAAGCTCTATTAACCAAAGTTTTAAGTTATACCAAAATTTATTATAATTTTGAGTTAACATAACTATAATTTTAAAGTTAGGATGGCCTCTTCTCCAAAAATTAAATCATATTATCTAGACTAAGATGGAGTTATATATGTAATTTTATATACCCTAAAAGCCTCAATAACCTTCTCATGCCATTGATGCTTATTATCATCTAAGTTTTCTTTTTAATCTACACCATTATTTTATTGAATGTCTCGGCCAACCCATTTGCCTTAGGATAATAATTTGTTGAGTATCTCCAATCGATATTATAACATCTGATAAAGTTTTTTTTATTTTAGTGCTTTTAAATAATAGAACATTATTAGATAAGATCAGATAAGGATCTTTTAAAAGATATATGATATGGTCTCCAAACATGTTTAGAACATGATGAGATTTAACCTTTCTAAATAAAATAACTTCTGCCCATTTTGAGAAATAATCTATTACTGTTACTATAAATCTATGAACTCTAGAAGATGTTTGATCAATCAAACTAATGATATCCATACCCTAACTTTTGAAAAGTCAAAAATAAATGGTGGTATGTAGGATGTTGTGTGGTTTATGTAGAAATACACTGTACACTTAACAATGATAACATCTATGTTCAACATTCTTTTAGTTTTCTAGCATTAATAGCTAATAATATCATAATGTTTTAATATTGATTCTAATTTTATATCGAAATTGATGTGTTCAACACATTCTAGCATACACTTCCTTTATTAAATTAATAGCTTCTAGTTTACAAAGGCAATGCAACCACATCTGATCAAAAGATCTAAATATAAAGTTCTATTTTCTAGTATTTGCAATCCATGAGCTTGAACTCATATTTTGATGATTACAAATATTATTAGATATTTATTTAATTTTTCCTACTTTATATATTTCATATTTCTTCTATGTGCGCTGCTAACAATTAATGTTCAGCACAAACCAAGCTGCTAGATAATAAGAACTAAAGAATGGGTTCTAAATTTAGAACTTAATTGAAAGAGTTTATAATTTTTTTATACTTAAGTAAATATATGTAAAAGGTGTATATTATCTTAGTAAATATGCTCCCAAAAAGAGGGGGAGTGAAGAAGATATATTTTAATTTTTCTATCAAATTATACTATATTATCCATATCGTACCGTACGATCCATTCAAATAAAAAATAATAAAAATATTTAATTTAAATCATAGAAAATAGCCTTAAGTATAACTAATTATACTATATTAATACCATTTCATATTGAATGATCAAATATAACAAAAAAAACCCAACCATCAAATCTAACTTACCTAAAATAGGTAAATTTAAAATTTAAAATTTGAATGATGTATATTGTACAAAACCTTACATTCTATACACTCTTTTAAACTATTGGCTAATTTAAGTAATATAATTAAGGAATCAAATTAGATCTAAATTTATTATAGATCATATAGTCTGATTATGTATCATACTATATAAATGACTAGCGATACTCTAGATTAATTTTGGTTCATCCTATATGATCTTTTAATTAATTTGAACTAATTTTATTTTATGATTTATAATTTTACTTGATGATCTTTTATGTTATTGAACTAATTATAATGTATAATTCACTTATTCTAATTTACTAATTGTTCCATTAAAATTGAATTTTTAGGATTTTTTGAACACACTATATAAGCTCTATTATAATATTTATAGAATTCTTTGGTAGTCTAAGGGTATGAGTCTTTTGTAAGTATTATTTGGAAGAGAGGATCTTTAGAAAGAGAGAGAAAGGAAAAGTTATGAGGTAGGGAGAAGATCCTTAATAGTTCAAGGGAATTTGAGAGAGAGTTTTCACATGGTTTCTCCAACCAACATCTACCTTTGTAAATCTATTATTTAATGTTTATCTTAAGAGAACCTCTATAGTGAACCCCTTGGTGTCAAAGGGATACTAGTTACTCTGTCACACTAGGAAAGGTGAAAGTGATTGGGCTACTCATCCTCATCCAAAGGGTGAAAGTGATTAGAGATATTCCACCTAATTGGGAGGGTGAAAGGGATTCAACTACTCTATCTCATGTTAAGTGTTAATTAATTAAAATTCATAATTATAAATTTTAGAGAAAATATATTATTTTAGTTGTGTTTGTACAAAAAATGTTAAAAAATAATTAAAAATTATAACTAATAAGTAGCAGCATGGTACCAATTTATATCACATTATAGCTCCAAGATCATCACCTTGAGGCACCCATTTCTAACATAATAGCGCCAATCTTCTCTATTGGTAATCATCAAAGTGGTACTATAGTCAATGTCATAGTGTTGCACTGTGCTGTTGTGCAAAAAATTCAGTACTGCACCACAAGGTTTCTTGGGTAAATGAGTGTCACAGAGCCATACCTTTCAAAACCTCAGTGCTTGATTCCCCATTTGAGCATCATCATAGTGCTCAAAGTATTAGAGCACTATGGAAAAGAAATTATAAATTTGAGCAGTTACACTAACTTAGCAAAAAGATGTGCCATTTCAATCAATAATTGTGCCATGTCAACTAGCGCCATGGCGGAGTAGACTTTACGAAGCTTAGAAGCAAATTCATTTTTCACCATCATGGTGCCACCTTGTCGAGTGTCACAGTGCTTGAACCTACCCATGTACTTAATATAAATAGTTTTTCAATTATTTTGTTTTGAGAGAGTTATATCACTTGAGTGAAATCTTATATTTGTTAGTGAGTTACTTTAATGCCCCCTTAAAGTAAAGTCTAAGGGAGGCTAGAGAAGTGTGAGATGATTTTTTTTATGAGATCTTAACATATTTGCATAAGAAATTATGTGATTAGTGAAGAAGAAGTGAGGAGAAATTTTTTTAATCTTTCATGGTGATAATTTTCTTATTACATCTCTTATATATTTACTATCAATGAATAAAAAAAAAGATGAGTTTTCTTGTTAATTCTTTCATATATGTATAATTCTTTAGTTTTATGTTCATGATGTAAAAAAACATAATATGTTCTAATATAGACTTATGATTTAATGAATGCATTGATATTTTCAATATTTCATATCCTTCATCTAATGCATCTAATAATCACATTTGTAATTAAAACTTAGTATGATGTATAGACTTAATGGAGGAATGCCAGAATAATTAGGAGTATTGAAATGGAATATTGGTATGCTAATACATAGGATATTAGAATATTCTAAATTATATTTCGATAGAAAAACTATAGGAAGGTCGTAAACCTTTCTTTTCACCCCTACAAGCTCGATAGAGATCTAGGGATGCATATGCTCTAATCCACATCTATAATTAAAAGTCTCATTAGGAATGTTTTGTTATTTATATTCATTAGTCCAAAACACTTTATTTTTATAATTATTATCTTTCTTTACAAATTTTTTTCACTGATTAAAACTTAAAAACATTCTTTTATTTTTAGTAGGATAAGTCATGCATTCGAAATACCTGTAGTACTTAAGTTTTAATTAAGAAAAATACATCCTTAGGGGTTTGACACTCTACTCCACCACTTTACTACTTCATTTCACATGTATAACTTCATGTTTTAGTGGTCTTAAATTACTTTCACATCAAAGAAAATCTAGGCAGATTTTAAACTCAACAAGTTATATTCTACTTCATACTATCAGATTCTTCCTACTGCTCCATCAAGTGTTTAGCACCATTACAAAGAAAGTAACTTTATATATTATAATTTTAACTACATTGTTAAAACAAGTGCATATTTTAACATACTTATCTTTTATCTTTGTTAAGTTTGATAAAAATTTTGAAATATAAAAAAGAAGTTTTTTATTTTATTGATTAGTTTATGATTTTATTATTTTATCTTTGTTGTATACTTTTTAAATATAGTAAAGTTCCCTTTTTATTTCATCCCAAAATAGAAAGGACCCAAAAAAAAATTTGAAAAATAAAAAAATATTTTAAAAATACCTAACCTTATATAAGATAAGACCATTCTAGACCTTTTAAGGAATATGCTAATCTTGTTATTCAAGGAATCCATTAGGGTATCAATACACCTACTATCTAGGAAAATAATTTTGAATTGAAATAGGTCATAATTAAAATGGTTCAAAATTTCTAGTATGGGTAAAATCCTTTTGAAGATCCTAACTTACACTTGCAAGATTCTTAAATTTTTTATAATATTTTAGTATAATTATGTCATTAATGATGTCATTAGACTTAGATTATTTTCATTATATCTAAAGTACAAGGAAAAGATGTAGTTGAATTCTTTGACCCCATGTTACATAACTACTTAGAATGAGTTGATACACAAGTTCTAGCTAAGTATTTCTCACCTTTAAAAATTGTCAAACTTAGAAATGATATCACTTCTTTTGCTCGGTTTAAAGGATACTTAATATATGAAATTTGTGGGAGATTTATGGATATACTTAGGAAATTCCTTCATCATGCCTTGGTCTATTGGTTGGTTATTAAAACTTTTTATAATTAATTAGTAGGATAATTAGGTCAAACATAAATGATGTAGCTAGAAGATCAATAATGTCTAAATCCTCTTAGGACTTATTTGAACTTATATAGAAAATGTCTATAAATAATTTTTATTGGCCTGCTAATGAGGTGAATCGTAAGAAAGAAGTTGGAGGTTATGAATTGGCTACTTAATAGCTTTTTCTTCAGGTAGCAGTTATTTTAAAAAAAAATATGATATTATTATAGTTAACTCAGGATCAAGATCATTTATACAATTGGAAGAGGTAGTGATTCAATTATGACTGAGGAACTGAAGGAGGTGGAGGAGGTGTTCTTCAAATTCTTCCAGAATAAATGGAAGAGTAGGGTGTGATGTTTAGAAGACTGGCCTAAACCATGGATGGTTTTAGAACTGGAAGATAAAATCTGGTTGGACAGGGAGCTTTCTATGTTTGAGATAAAGGAGGTTGTTATGAAGTTGGGTAATAATAAAGCTCCGAGTTGTGATGGGATTACATACTCTTTTTTTAAAAGCTTATTGGAGCATCATAAGGGAGAATGTTTGTAGAGAGGTTAAACAGTTTTTTTCTACATGTAGGATGTGCAAAGAATGGAAAGATACAATGATTGTGTTGATTCCCAAGACTTCAAACCCAGTTTCTCCAGTTGCTTCTCGTCCAATCAGTTTCTATAATTCAATCTACAAAATTATGGCTAAGGTATTGTCGAATAGAATGGTTGAGATCATTGCTAAGATTATATCTGAAGAACAGATGGTTTTTGTGAAGGGGAGATTAATCTTGGATCACATTCTATTAGCTCAAGAGGTGTTTGATAAGTTAAGGCATTCCAAAGCAAGCAATGGTTTTTAGCTATCAAAGTGGACATGGAGCAGGCATACGATAGTATGAGTTGGGTAACTCTTGAGAAGATGATGTTAAATTTGGGATTCATATTCAATTTTGTCAATTTGGTAATGGAGTGTGTATAGGATCCCAGATTTTTTTATTATAATTAATGGCTCTAATTCCAATTGGATTGAGGAGAGGAGTGGATTCTGGCAAGGGTGTTCACTCTCTCCATTCTTTTTTATTTTGTGCTCATAACTATTATCAAATGCTTTCTTTAGTAGTTGTGGGCATTAAAATTTTTTTTAAGTCCCAAAAGATTTCTCATCTTCTATTTGCATATGATGTCTTGCTTTTTGTTGAATCTAAAGTGAGAAGCGTGAAGAAGGTTAGAGACATTGTTGAAGATTATTGTACTTGGACTGGCCAGAAAATCAAATATAAGAAATCTTCCTTGATGTGTGGTAATTCAGTGCTAAGGAGGAGGAGAAATCATATCTCAAGGATTATGGGAGTCAGATTGGTGGGAGAATTTGATTACTTGGGAATAAAGATGGCTCTGAGGAGATTAAAGAACCTGAATTTTCAAATGCTACTGGATAAATCTATTAAAAAGCTTAATGCTTGGGGAAGTAGGCATATCTCTCTTGCTGGTAGTCTAGTTTTGGTGAAAACTGTTTATATTTCTCTTCCTGTTTTTCTCATGTCGCATTCTCTTATTCCTTTGAGGACATTGAAGGAATGAAAAGTTATGTAGAGATTTCATTTGGAATAGAAGTGATAGAAGCCATGGGATACATTATGTGGCATGGGATTTACTGTGTAAACCGAAGCAGTATGGTGGTTGGGGAGTTCAATTAGCATTATCTAGAAGAGATACTTTGAGGGAAAAATTTGCTTGGAAACTTCTTGATAAACCAGACACTTTGTTGAACAGAAATTTATTGGCCAAGAATGGAGACAAATGGTGGGATAATGTGAATTCTAGAGGTGGTTCTTCCTCTTGGAAGATCATATCTAGTGGATTGAAAGCTCTTAAAAATTTTGTAAGGTGGAACGTTGGGGATGGTTCCAAGATCAATGAATTGAAGGATATTTGGATTTTGGATAAGAGTTTACTCAAATGGAAAACATTTGTTGGAACTTTTGATGATGAAAATACAACTCTTGACTTCTTCATTCAAGATAGAAGATGGGTCTTTGAAAAACTGAGCTTGTATTTTGGTGAAGAGTTGTTGAAAATAATTTGTGATATGCAGATTTTTTAGACTTTTCAAGAAGATAGTTTGGAGCTAAAGTTTAAGATGACAAATAAATCTTTATTAGCTTTACTAATGGAAGATGACTATAAAGATGTTCATGAAGACATTCAGGTATCATGGATATACAAACTGAAATTAAATGCTCGGGTGGAAGTTTTCATTTAGCGGCTTTGTAAGGATGATATACCAACTAAAGTCTTCTTATATAGGATCAGGCTATCAGATACTTATTTGTGTCCATTGGGGTGTGGTGAAATAGAAGATGTAAACCATGTTTTTACTAGATGTTTTAAGCTTTTGAAGGTGATTGATGTTCATAGAAGTTGGGGGTTCCAAATTCCAGATTTTAGGAATTGGGAGGAGTGTTTGCTTGGTCTTATGAGATTGAAGGATTCTAATATAATGATGGTTAGGATCTATTTTACTTTATTGTGGTTTGTTTGGAATAATAGAAATAAGGTGAAGCATGGTAAATCCGAAGACAGCAACATGATGATTGCAGTTTCTACTTTTGGTTTTATTGGCTCAGTTAAAAGAGTTTTTCCCTATCAGATCACTGGGTTGCTAATCAGTCTGTTGGATTGTGTTTAGATAAATGGCAATCCCCTCCACCCGATTGGGTTAAAATAAACTTTGATGCTTCAATTAAAGGTAATTATAAAGCAGGCATTGGAGGTATCATGAGAGATTATAAAGGGAGATTTGTTTCAGCATTTGGATTAGGAAAAGTGCATTGGGACATTGCTCAACTAGAGCTATTACCATTTTCATCACTTAAAGAAGTGTTGCAAGGAAGACTTCAAGATGTTAAAGGCATTATTGTGGAAGGTGACAATAAGAATGTTCTCCTTTTTCTTCAAAACTTATACAGCTTACCTAAGAAGAAGGTTTGGAGCTTGGAAGATGAAGATTTATCTTTTTTTAGTGAGTACAATGATGTTTTATTTCATTGGGTCAATCGTAAATGTAATAAGTTAGCAGATTACTGTGCTAACTTAGCTTTTTCTTATGATTTTTTTTTTGGACTTATTTTGTGAGAGCAATCTTCCTTCTACTTTTGTTAAGTTAGTAAAATAAGATTGTGATAGTTTAGCTTTCTCACATTAGCTTGTATCTAGGCTTCTTTTATTTTATGCAAATTTGCATTCTTCAAAAAAAATGGGGTATTGGTAGTGCTAACCTCTTTTTTGGCAAGATCAGTAGCTTAATGGTCATTCCATCAACTCTTTTCTTCATCCTTACTCCACTGCTGCTATTAAAGTTAAGTTCTTTATCACTAACAACACTTGGGATTATAATAAACTTCTTAACATTCTTCCTGACTCCATTATTTTTAAAATTTTACATCTTCCCATTAGACTATTTAGTATGATTTATTACTTTGTAAACCTTCTCAAATTGGTATGTTTCAATTAAAGGATGATTTGCATGCTTTTAGAGATAAGGATTCTGTTGAGGAAGTTTTTTCTTTGATTTGGCATAAAAGTATTCCTAAAACTATTTCTATTTTTTTCTTGAGAATCATGCAAAAATGCATTCCTACTGTTATGAAATTTATAAAATTACCCTTTTTGGTATCCAAATGTCAATGTTTTTATCATGTGGAGAATATGCATCATGTGTTTATTTCTGGCCCTATTATTGTTAGAAGTTGGACTTATTTTGATGATATTTTTATCATGTGGAGAATTAGTATTTTAAAAAATCTTTCAATCAAAAAACAAAATCTTAACCAAACCAAAATTCACCATAAAGAAATCGTGCGATAATTAAATGCAAAAAAAGGCAGTAGAAAAGAATATTAAAATTTATAGTTGTTCAGTCAAGTCGACCTACGTCCACTCCCCGAAGGCGCCCTCCGAGTATTTCACTAAACTCAGTGACTCTCCTTTTGCTCCCACAGCAAGGTGGAGAAGCCTGTACAAAACCTCCTTTCCACCGACACCGATGAGGTAGAGAACCTAACTCCTTTTGCTTCCTCCTGAAGTAGGCAGAGAATCATGATCGATTGCTAAGTGAACCTCTCTTGAATCTCCAAGAACAAGGGACGACGATCGAAGAAGAAAACTTTGATCCTTGCTTGGAGCAACCTTTGTGAAACCCCTCACAAACTCCCCCTCATAAGATCCACTCTCTCTATCCCTTTCTCTCCCTCTCCTCTAGGCTCTTTTAGGTCAAGACAGTAGTAAAAAATGAGCTCTTGGGTAGAATAAGAGCCCTTAAATATAAGAGTTTTGGAATAGCTCTTATTTTATAAAAACTAACTTTATCGTCCAGGATGATATTGATATCGACCTGGACGATCAGCATAAATTTTGCTCAATCAGCCCAAACAGTTTGGGATGATCAAAATATTTTTATTCATATCATCTACGCTGATATAATATTGTCTTATACGATCAGTACAAATCCTTGAATATTGTTCAGATAATTTCTTTGAAAGGATGTCTGGAAAATAAAAAAATAGCTTGATCGTTCAGGCCAATCTCACGATCATCCTAGACGATTAGTTCAAATTCGTGAAAATCATCCAGATAATCACCCTGAAGGCAGCTGACCGATGAAGACCGTCCAGGAATAACTAAGATTTTTTGAACTGATCATCCCAGCCAATCATGTGATCATACGGGATGATTGAATTGAGTAATGAAAACCTTAATTACTTTTCTTAATAAGAAGATTAATTTAGGCATAATTATGTTGCATCATCATGGGTGATGTCCTTAACGATGTTCAAAAATAAATAATACCTAAAAAGATCTAGCGGTTGATTCTTTCTGATTTGAGCCAATCGTCCCAACCGATACAAATATCGTCTAGGATGATGAGCTTAATGACGGTTGGCTTAACTAGGATACCCTAATTAGGGTTTTTATTTTTAATAGATTATCTAGGATAATATTTGGATCATCCTGGATGATGTGAGCAAAACAAAGAACTCTAACCAATAGACAGAAATTTTCCCCCATATATGTGTGCAAGGTTACTCAGCATTAGGAACAAAATCATTTATAATAGACTCAAGAATGAGAAAAATTACAAACTGACTCAGACCTAATCTACCTAATCTTGAGCTAGCTTGAGTTGCACTCGATCTTGTGGACATGAAATGTTAGTAGGCAAGACAGTCGTAGAAAAACATGAATGTTTGCTATCATCAAAATACTAATCCATAAAATCAAATTAGCAACAATCTCCCCCTTTTTGATAATGGCAAACCAAAAATAATAATCTAAGCAGTTCAAGGCAGTTTAATAGAAATATATCTACTATCCAATAACATAATCAAATTACATAACAAACAATACAACTAACTACTCCCCCTTTTGACATCACAAAAATGAAGTGGGAAAAAAGAAACAAAGTAAGACATTCAAACAGAATCAAACTACAATAAAAAAATAACATAAAAAAACTAAAAGAATGATGGCCCCTAATCATCTGAAGGAGGTGGTGGTGGAGGTGGATGTGGCTGAAAGTAACTCAAAATAGTGAACTACTCTCCAAACCAAGCCATATCTTGGTCATGCGGGTGTTGTAGGCAAATAATGTCCTCAGTATGTTTCTACTCATATGCTGCAACGTAGTTCTCAAACCGTGCCTCCCACTTGTCAAATTGCTCCACCAGCTGATCTAGTTGAGAGTACTGGTGAAGCAGAATAGGTGCAGGAATGGGCACAGGAGCCTCCTCCTCCTTTGCTCCCTGAGCTTCCCCATCCCACGGGTGGAGATGCGTACTGTGAAGAATGTGAAAGGAATTGTTCGAGTAGAAGGCAGGATGATAGTTGAGTGGGGCAGGATATTGGAGGTTATATTTTGATTCTAGAACATATGAAATGATATTTCCTAGGGTAAGATTGAGCTTACTCCTATGTCCTGGGTCTCAAATAGAAGTTAAATGCTCGATGTAACGAAAGATCAGGTTAGTGGTATTGAATTCGCGATGGGCCAAAATATAGAAGGTGGTGATTGAGAGAAGTGGAGTAATATGAACGCGATCACCAGATTTTGGGAGGATAGAGGTGTGAAGGATATGTTGGACTGTCCTTGCATCTTTGAGTAAGGTGCTAGTCTCTCCAACGTGAAAGTGAGCATTGGTGCTCCTTAAGAAGTGATTGGCCAAAACCATGTCATAGTTAGGATCAGAACACAAGGTGTAGAGTTTGTCCTACGTAGTTGAAAGGAGTAAAAGTTCCTAACAGTCCTGATATGTGATTTCAACAAGAGGTTGATTCATATAGGAGCCGAGAGAGCTAAAAGAGGAATTTATTCGGAGGCTAGAGAAAAATTCAAATAGAAGCTCAGAGTTGAAAGGATTAATAATAGTAAGGAGAAAATACAAGGAGGTGTAAGCAAAAATATCTAGTACCGGATATGAAAGAATATTCGGGTGGACAGATCAAGAGACAGTGATTCCAACCATCTTATATCTTTGGTAGACAGCTTGATTATCTACCTCAGTGATTCGAGGGTCTAAAGTAGCCCTCAACGAACTCCCAGAAGGATGGCGAAATCATTTTCCTCCTTTCATGATCAGGAACAACACTGGAATAGGAAGTATAAGGCTGAAGGAAGAAGTGGGTGTGAGAAAAATTTTCTAAAATCCACAGATTTTAAAGAATCAACATGATCGTCCAGGATGATTGCCGAATCATCCATGCTGATCGGGTACAAAAATTATGTCCAGGCCGAATGGTCAAAAAGGTGGTCCTATCATCTAGGATGATCAAATATCATCCCAAGGGGTCAAGCTAGATGACTGTTGAAAAAGAAGATCATCTTGGGTGATTAGGAGGATTGTCTAGGATTATGCACAGTAATTGATCATACATACCAAATTTAAAAATGTTTAAAATATTGCTGCGTGTATCATCCAGGATGAATAGGTGGATCTTCTAGGATGATCATCAATAATTTATTGTGCTGGCTGAATTCAAAGTGTTAAAACTTATTGCCATGTGTATCATCCAGGACAAACATGTTGATCGTACGGGCCAATTTTTGATAAATTGAGCAAAAAGTGAATAACATCGTCTAGGACAAAAGCGAATCGTCCAGGATGATCACATATGATTGAAGCAGAAGACGATCAGATCGTCTAAAATGATAAAGCATCTTTTAGGACAATCAGAAGCAAAAAACGTCATATCAGATATTTAGATGGGAATTTAAAGTGAGTTAAGCCAATCGTCCGGGACGATCTAAGAAGAAGGTTTAAATTCAGATGATGGATGGAGATTATTAGAGAAAGCCTAAAAACTTAACAACACAAGTAAAAGAGAAAGTAAGGCAAAAAAAGAAGAGATAAATAAACAAAATGAAAAATAAAAAGTAAATTTTTTTGGTATAAAAACAAGGTATGAATAAAATAAAATCTCCAAGTGATTGAATTTAAGGACTTGTAAGACCAATGAGTTAACATCGATGAAATTAGAAAATGGTAGAATATCCGATCCTACTAACCCTAGCTCAAACTTCTCTTAGGGCCTAAAGCATGCAATGAGATGACAATGTGAGCTCTCTTCCTAAAGCATGCAATGAGATGAAAATGTGAGTAAACCTTATATACATGTCAGAAATTGATTCAGAAGGTTTAATACGAAGAAGTTCGTAGTCATGCAATAGAATATTCAATCTAGATTATTTAACTTCATTGGATCCTTCATAAGTTACACACAATCTATCCCAAATTTCTTTACCAGTTGCACAATTTGAGACATGCATATAATCTTTAGATTTTAAAGTACAGAAAAAAATAGTTCAAATATTTTAGATTAAGTTATGCTAAATCCCTATCATCAAAAGTCTATTCAGTAAAAGAAAATTCATTTTTAAAGCCATTAATTTCACGTGTAGGAGGTGAATATCCTTCTTTAACAAGCATCCACATGTGATAGTTAATTGATTGTAAAAACGTAGACATGCTACAACAATAACAACAACAACATCAAGCCTTTATCCCACTACGTGGGGTCGGCTACGAATCCTTTTTCTCCATTGTGTCCTATTAAAAGTCAAATTATTATTTAAATCTAATAAATAAAGGTCATTCCTAATATTATCTAACTAAGTATTTTTAGGTCTACCCCTACCTTTCTTAATATAAGTCAAATCTACTACCTCTACTCTCCTAACCAGGTCATCAGAAGGCCCCCGTTTTATGTGACCAAACCATCTAAGGTGACTCTCTCTAATCTTATCTTCTACTGGAGCTAATCCAACCTTTTCACGTATATGCTCATTTTGTATCCTATCTTTAAGGGTAAAGCCACTCATCCACCTGAGCATCCTCATCTCTGCCACACTTAACTCAGTATTATGCTTCTCTTTTAATGGCCAACATTCGGCACCATAAAGCATTGCAGGCTTAACTACCACCTTACAGAATTTTCCCTTAATTTTGAGGGGTACATTTCTATCACATAACAAGCCTGATGCATTCCTCCATTTCAACCATCCAACTTGAATTCTGCTGGTTTTTCAAAAATCAAAAGGAATATTATCAAACAAAGGTGGACGTGTATTAGAATAGCCTTCTATTATATTATGATTACCAAAGTTATCTATGAATCAAAATTTAAAAGTTTTCAAACTTAATTTTATGAATCCTGCTATACTACCACTTGAAAGTTTGTTAGGGATGTTAAGCCCTTATGAACAATCCAATCTAACCAATAGGGGGGTGAATTAGTATTTTTAAAAAAATTCAATCAAAAAACAAAATCTTAACCAAACCAAATTTCACCACAAAGAAATCGTGTGAAAATTAAATGCTGAGAAAGGAAGTAGAAAAGAATACAAAAATTTATAGTGATTCAGTCAACTCAACCTACATCCACTCCCAAAGGTGTCCTTCGAGTATTGCACCAAACTTAGTGACTCTCCTTTTTCTCCCATAATAAGGAAGAGAAGCCAATACAAAACCTCCTTTCCATTGACACCGATGAGGTAGAGAACCTAACTCATTTTGCTTCCTCCTAAACAGGAAGAGAACCTTGATCGATTCCTGAAGTGAACCCCTCTAAGAATAAGGGACGATGATCAAAGAAGACAACTTGGATCCTTGCTTGGAGAAACATTTGTGAAACCCCTTTTCAAACTCACTCTCACAAGATCCTCTCTCTCTCTCCCTTTCTCTCCCTCTCCTCTAGGCTCTCTCAGGTTAAGATAGCACCAAAAGATGAGCTCTTCGGTAGATTAAGAGCTCTTAAATAGAAGAGTTTTGTAATAGCTCTTATTTTTTACAAACTGACTTTATCATCCAGGATGATAAGGATATCATCCTTGACGATCAACATAAATTTTTCTCAATCAGCCTAGACAATTTGGGACAACCAGAAGATTTTTGTTCATATCATCCAGGCCGATATAATATCGTCCTATATGATCAGTACAAATCCTTGAATATCATCCAGACAATTGCTCTGGAATGATGTCTGGACGATGAAAAAATAGCTTGATCGTCTAAGCTGATCTCATGATCATCCTGGATGATTAGTTCAAATTCATGAAAATCATCTAGATAATTTCCCTGAAGGCAGTTGACCGATGAAGACCATCCAGGAACAACTATGGTGAAAGTTCATTCGGGATGTTAAGCCCTATGAACTTAGTCCCAAGCTAACCAAGAGGGGGGGTGAATTGGTATTTTAAAAATTCTTGAGACAAAGAAATAAATTCACAAACCAAATCACACCACCAAACCAAATGCGGAATTTAAAAGTGCGGAAGCAAAAATAAGAACACAAGATTTATAGTGGTTCGGTCGACTAGACCTACGTCCACTCCTTGGAGGCACCCTCCAAGTATTGCACTACAAAATGTGACTCTCCTTTAGCCCCCACAGCTAGGCGGAGAAGCCCTCACAAGAAACTCCTTTTTGCCACCCCGGCAAGGCAGAGAACCTACCTCCTTTTGCTTCCTTCTGAAGCTGGCAGAGAACCACAACCAAAAGCAAAACTCCTTACCTCTACCGACCCTTCCACGGACGAGAAACTCCAAACGAAAGACAAGCAGAGCGATCCTTGAGCAACCCTTGTGAATCCCCTCACAAGCTCCCCCTCACAAGATCCTCTCTCTCTCCCTCTCTCTCTTTCTCTCCTCAAGGTCTTCTCAGGTCAAGGCAGCAGCAAAAGGTCTCTTAAAAACGTTGAAGAAGAGCTCAAGAGGAGCTCATTAATTGCAAGTAGCCGACTTTATCGTCCAGGCCGATATGGACATCGGCCTGGCCGATCAGTACAAAACTCAGAAGATCGGCGAGAGCATAGCCCTTGTTACACTCTTGGATGATTGAAATTTGGCTTGATCATCCACGC
>NW_021320070.1:5594288-5651033 GCF_001605985.2 Dendrobium catenatum | reverse complement strand
CGGGCCGATGTGGGTAAAAACAGAATTTCTAAGCCTCTCAAGTTTGTGTGTGACGGGTTACTTAGCATCAGTCTTTTTGATTCTTACAGTAGACTCAAAAGGTGAAAAATAAAATTACAGACTGACTCAACCCTAAACCTACGTGATCCTGGACTTGGCTTCCTCTTGATCGTCCGATCTTCGATTCCTGAAAAGTTAGAAGCAACAAGTAGTCCAAGAGAGATAGTGTTTGTCAATCATCAAAACATAAGCCATGAAAATAGTTTGCAACATATGGTTTTTTGAACTGATCAGCCCGGCCGATCCTGCGATCATCTAGGATGATTACATCGAGTAATCAAAACCTTAATTACTCTACTTAATAAGGAGAATAATTTATGCATAATTGTGTTGCATTGTCCTAGACGATGCTCTAGATGATGTCCAAAAATAAATAATACCTAAATAGATCTGACGGCTAATTCTATCATATTTGAGCCTATCATTCTAGCCGATACAACTATTATCCAAGATAATGAGCTTAATGACGGATGCCTTAACCAGGATGCCTTAATTAGGGCTTTTGTTTTTAATAAATCATCCAAGATAATGTTTGGATCATCCCGAATGATGTGATCAAAATAGAGAACTCTAACCAATAGATAAAAATTTTTTACCATGTGTGTGTGTGTTTAAGGTTACTTAGCATCATGAACCACATCGTTTATAATAGACTCAAGAAAGGGAAAAATTACAAACTAACTCAGACCTAATCTATCCAATCTTGAGTTGGCTTGAGGTTCACTCGATCTTGTGGAATTGAAATGTTAGTAGGCAAGGAAATCGTAGAAAAATATGAATGTTTGCTATCATCAAAATTCTAATTAAAAAAATCATATTTGTAACAAGGCCGATTCTACTTCTAATATTCATTACCTTATGAAGTCTACGGATAGCATTTGCAATCCTGATCTTTTTTATATTATTAGAGAAATTAATCAACTAATGATTTTTGTTCACATATCGATCTCTCTCATAAACATAGGGGAGGCAATGCTTGTGCGGATTTGTTAGCTAATATTGGCTGTAACATGGATTGATTTACTGATTTCATTGATATTAATTTACCTCATAAACTGAAAGGCCTTATTAGGCTGGATAAATTGGGGTTGCCTTTTGTTAGAATTTAGTGTTCTTTAGTTTTTGGGGTTTAAGAGTTTTTTTTATCTTTGGTTTGCTGGGCTTTAGGTTGAGAATGTTGTTTGGTTCATCCCAAGGATTGGTTTTATCATCTCGGTTATTGCCCCTTGTGCTACATCAATTCTAGATTACCCCTTTAATATTAGTATTTTCTTTGCTTATTATTTTGTTGGGATGGGATGGAGCTATAATTGTGTGGCTTGGGTTTCAAATTTTGTCCCTATTTACTGCTCTTCTTCTCCCATAAAGCAATTGTTGGGTTAGCTTGTTTAGTCCCAATTCTTTTTTGCGTGTGTATATTACCTATGTTGGGTCGTGGGGTGGTTTTATGGGCCTTTGGGTGCCCACCCAAAAATTTTTGGTAGTTGATGGCTAGTTTTTAATGGCCATTTTATTTAATCATTCTCCTTTTGTTGGTGGGTCAGCCTGGTTGGGTTCTGGTGAGTTTATGGTTGGAATTCCCTACTTTCTATTTGGCTCTAATACTTTTAATCTTTTAGGTTTATTTTCCTGGATGAGCCTAAGGGGATTTGGGTTTAGAATTGAGCGACATTTGGGATTTCTTCATGATGTATACTATGTAACTAACTTCCTAAGCTCTGATGGCCTGACTCATTCCTTTTCTTTTTTTATTCATTTTTATAGCATTCTGGTCATTTGGATTATGGATTTCTTCTTTGGTTTGGATGCATATTAAGCTATTTAGTGGAATTGGGATTTATTATATTTATGCTGGAAGATTGCTCCTAGCTATTACACCTGTCTTTTATGTTATCTTGGTCTTACTTATTGCATCTTTATTGTGTATTCTTTATATACAATAGATGTGGTTATGGTGGTTTACCAGGATATTTCTCCTTTTGGCAATTATCATACTGGTTATTGAAAGGTTTATCATGTGGTTGTCAGATGACCATTGTAAGTTACTGGTCTCGGTTTCATGTTTGGTTTTATTAAATGAATTTTAGGCTCTATAATTTCAATGTTGATAATGTTATTTAGGGATGGTATGCTGAGATGCTGTTATGTCATGTTGGTTTGGATACTATCCAAATCTGCAACAGCTGTCTTGGTGTTCCTTTTGGCTAGTTGGTGTGGTTTGTGGCCTGTGTGATTCTTGGTATGATTTTTGGCATTTGAGAACATCCTGATGGGGTCCTTGGTAGTGATTGTGGAGTGCTGGTTGTGGTATCTTCTTTGGCTCTTATTCTTTTAAGTATTGGTTCTCCTAGTATGTTATCTATGTCTATTAGTATTCTGATCTTATGTAGCTTTGTTGTTGGGAGGGTAAGATTGCTCCTAGCCATTACACCTGTTCTTTATGTTATCTTAGTCTTAATTATTGCATCAGCATTGTGTATGCTTTATATACATTAGATGTGGTTGTGGTGGTTTACCAAAATATTTCTCCTTTGGAAATTATCATATTAGTTATTGTAGGGTTTATCATGTTGGTTATCAGATGACCATTGTCAGTTACTGGTCTTGGTTTCATGTTTTATTTTATTAGATGAATTTTAGGCTCTATAAGTGCAATGTTGATAATGTTATTTAGGGATGGAATGCTGAGAAGCTATTATGACATGTTGGTTTGGTTACTATCCAGATCTGCAACCGCTACCTTGGTGTTCCTTTTGGCTGGTTGGTGTGGTTTATGGCATGTGTGATTCTTGGTATGATTCTTGGCATTTGGGAACATCCTGATGGGATCCTTGGTAGTGATTGTGGAGTGCTTGTTGTGGTATCTTCTTTAGCTCTTATTCTTTTAAATATTGGTTCTCCTAGTATGTTGTCTATGTTTATTAGAATTCTGATCTTATGTAGCTTGGTTGTTTGGAGGGTAAGATCTCCTTAATTACTATTAAACTTGGTCACATCTATTACTCTTATATTTTCTACTTCATGATTATGTTTGTGATATTGTATAACAAAGATAGGGGTTATGTTTTCAGTCTTATATCTTTGTGTTCCCTTTGTTTCATCCTTTATTATTTTGGTATCTGGTTTATTTTATATTCCAGTTATCATAATATGTCTCACATGTCATTAATTTTTTATAGTAATTCCTATTATGCTATGTCTTTTTTGCTTCTCAAAATTCTTAATAGGAACTCTTCCATTTCACATTTTCTTGCTGTTAGATTTTTTCTTGGATGGATGGTGCATAAAGTTTATCTTTGCATCTATTCAATTGTTTGGGTGTTAGCCTCTGGACACCCTAGAATGTACCTAGGTTTCTTTATACTTTTTCTTAGTATGGACCTTTAGTTCATAGGTTTTATTTTGGCTTTTTTGTAGCTCTTCTGAGCAATAGTTATCTTAAGGTTCTTTTAAGGACCTTATCTTTTTATTTAAATCAACACGTAGGCCCTTTCACGAGTTTCCCCTAAAAAAAGCATAAATTTTAGGGGTATTTCACTTCTATTATAAATATTTCCTACCCTCTCAAATATATCACATCACCTAACATAAACATTTACATCCTTAAATAGGGTAGATAAATAAAATTTATGTTGAATAATAGTGTATTTTAAACCCAGCAAAATGCCCTCCATACTCAAAATCATGATGCTCACTAATGATGGGTTCAATATCATTTTTTGAGACACACTTCCTAATAATTTGGTATTTGCACCACATAAATAAATAAAATGAAAGTTTGTTAGGGTTTTTAAGCCCTTATGAACTAGGCCGAGGCTAACTAAGAGGGGGATAATTGGTAGTTTTAAAAATCCTTAAACAAAAAACACAATCTTTTTGAAATATTTTAAAACATTAAACCATACAATCATCTACGTGAAAATAAAGTGTGGAAATTTAAATGTGGAAATGTAATAAGAAAGGGTACACAATATTTTATAGTGGTTCGATCAACTTAACCTACATCCACCCCACGGAGCCTCTCCTCTAGGTATTGCACTAAAACTCAGTTACTCTCCTTTTACTCCCACAGCAAGGCGGAGAAATCTTTACAAACCCCTTTCCAACGACCCCAATGAAGAAGAGAACCCGACCACCTTTTTCTTCCACATAAAACAACCAGATAACCTTAATTGATTGCTGAAGAAGATCACCCTAGAGCCTCCAAGGAACCATAGATGATGATTGGAGAAGATGACTCGGATCCTTACTTGGAGCAACCTTTGTGAACCCCTCATAAACTTTCCCTCACCAAATCCTCTCTATCTCTCTCCCAAGATCTCCCTCTACTTATCTTGGCTCTCTCAGGTCAGGATAACAGCAAAAGATCTCACATTAAATAAACAAGATATCTAATAAAAAAGGGCTTAAAATTTGCACTAATTTATAACTTGCCATCAAAGATCATCATGCACGATCAGTGCATTTTTAGTCCATTTGACTAGGATGATCTAAGAGGGATGGACGATTAGAATCCTTATTTGTTCTCATCATCTAGGATGATGTACATCATATAGGATGATGTACATCATCCTATATAATTAGTTCAAAACCTTAAATATCTTTTAGCATATCAATCTATTCATTCAGAACATATAAGTTGGACGATGAAGAAATATAACTTATCATCCAGGATAATTCTTGGATTGTCTCATATGATTAGTTTGAAATTAGGGATTATTGCCCAGCACATTATTATGGTTGTCCAGGAGATTCACCTAGACTATGAAGAAATTCAACTGATCATCCAGCATATCGTTCTTATCATCTAGGTGCTCCAGGAGAAGACTAAGGTTTTTCTAACAGATCATCCAGGACGACCTTGTAATAATCTAAGATGATCTTGCAATCGTCCAAGATGATATGATCGATCAATCAAACCTTAATTCCTTTTCTTAATCATCTGACAAATTTAAGCAAGATTATAATGAATTATCCAGGATAATATGGGATCATATTGTATAATTTCAAAACATAATAACAACTTAAAAGAGTTTATGATTGATTCTTTTTTATTTGAGCCTATCATCCAGGAAAATGTTAATACATTCAGGACGATTTACTTAATTTTATTATTTTAATAAGGATGCCCTAATTAGGGTTTTTGTTTTTAACTTATCAACTAGGATGATTTTGGGTCATCTTGCACGATATGATCAAAAATAAAAAAACTCTGAAACCTATAAAATTTCTACCCTTGAGTATGTATGTGCAAGGTTACTTAGCATTAGGATCCACTTTATTATATTTGACTAAAGAAAAGGTAAAATTAATTGAAGTACACTTACAAACTTACTCAGTCCTAATCTATCCAATCTTGAGCTGGCTTGATTTATAATTGACCTTGTGGACCTAAAACATTAGTAGGCATGACAATAGTATAGAAACCAAAATGCCATTAATGCTTGTTATCATCAAAATTATAATCTTTGAATCCATTTTTGCAACAATTTGCCCCTTTTTTATGATGGCAAACATTTGTTACAAAATTCAACTCAAGCAGATTAATGAAACATAAAGTAAAGGAGAATAGTATGAACCAAGCAATGCAAATTTTGAAATTGCTAGATGCGCCAAGAGGGGGGGTGAATTACGAAAAACTTGTTGCAATAAAAATCCTAAACATGAGTTCTAATATTTTTTTTTAGTTTTTAAATTTTTAAAATAAAAAATTAAATAATGTGAAAGCAAGTACTTGAGCATAATTTGCAACAACTAATTCCACAATGTTTTTCACCAAGTAATTATAATGAAAATAAAGTGCAAGCAAAAATAAAAGTGGTAAAGGAAAAAGCACACCAGAGTTTTTATAGTGGTTCGGTCACTTGACCTATGTCCACTCCTCAGAGTCCTCCACTCTTAGAATTTCACTACAAAACTATAGTTCTGCTTTTGTCCCCTTGGCATGGCGGAAAAGCCCTTACAAGGCTCACTTTCACCAACCCGACGTGACGGAGTGCTAAGCGCTTTTATAACCCTCCTGGTGATGGCAGCATACCTTCTCATTTTTCTCCCTTGTGGAGAAGATAGAGTACCTTAAAGGACACGGATGTAGAAGAGTCTCCCCCTAAGAAAGCCTCTCATAAGATCTTCTCAGGCCACATGAAGAGCAAAGTGCAGCAAGCTCGGAGCAACCGTGTGATCTCCCTCACACTCCTCCCTAACCAAGCCCACCTTCTCGTTCCTCTCATAAACCCTAAAATCTCCTATAGAGCTCTCACCCAAGGAAACCCTCTCTACTCACGTTCCCCTCTCTTAATCACTTCTGAAAAACATAACTTTTAGATACTTAAAATGGGCTCCAAAAACCCTAAATTTTTTTAAATTACCCGTTACTATCATACAGTATGATTCTATATTGTACAGTATGATTAGTATAAACAAGCTTCATCCCAATATTAAGGTTTACGAGTAGGCCAAAAATTCTGAATAAGTTCACACAGTACGATGTAAACTCGTACCATATGATAGGGAAAAATATGTTATTCATACAGGATGATATTCGGGATGATCAAAACTTGTCTCTATACATCGTAGGGCATGACCTATGTCATAAAGTATGATTAGTTAAAATTAAGGTATCATCCTGGATGAAGTCTGGAATGATCAAAAATAATCTCTGTACATCGTAAGTATGATCTACTTCATACAGTATTATTAGGAAAAAATCAAGGGATCGTCCAGGACAAACTCCGGGACGATCAAAAACAGCCTCGGTTTATCGCATAGTATGAACTAGTTCGTATAGTACGATGACCAATAAAAAATAAAACATTAATATATTCCACTAATCACTGGTTAATTTAAGTAAGTATTCAAAATAAATTATACAGTATGAATATCTACGTATTGTACGAACGACTAATAAACTTATTTAAACTAATTTGACGGCTAGGGTTTTAGATTGGAAACACATCATACCATATGATCGTAGTCATATAGTATGACCTGTTCACAGAAATATGTTTCAACCAGATTAGATCGTACAATATGATATAAACTATTACAGTACGATCAACATAGAAGAAGAAAAAAAAATCTATATTTTAAAAACCCTCTCCGCCTGTTTCTGTGCATGGTTGCTCAGATTTACATGAAATTTGTGGCCAAACTCTAGAAAAGAGAAATAAAATAAATAAAGAAATTGCAATGTTATAAACTCACACTCCTCTTCTACCTAAACTTGAGTCGTCTTGTTGTCCTGAGTAACTTGTGAACTCCCTGAAATCTTAGTACTCATAAACAATAGTAGAAATAAAACATATTCAATGAATAGTAAATTAGATGACATTATTTATCATCATCAAAATCTTAGACTAGGGGTCATGGATTGTAACAATCTCCCCCATTTTGATGATGTCAAATAATGTTAAATGGCATTTATTTTGTTTATTTTTCTTTTTATTTTTTTTTTATTTTTTGTTAAATTAAAATATCAGAAAATAGATAGAAAAAGAAAATTGCATTTATGCAAAAATACATAGGCAAGATAACAAGAATACATAAGCAAGATAACTGACTATAATAGAATTAACTAACTACAACAAGAATTCACCCCCTTTTGACATCACCAAAAAGAGGAGATATAAACAACAATAAGAAAGAAAATACAAAATAGATACTCTTCAAAAAGGATGATCCTGATCACTTGGAGGTGGAGGTGAGTGTGGTTGAAAATATTAAAGGATTATGCCAAAATGGTGATCAATCGAAGTGAACTATTTCCCAATCCACCAAATGTCTTCCTCATATTATTGTTGTTGTTCTTGTATGTGTGTGTCAAGACGACTCTGATGTTGGCTGAAGCGTTCGACCAAATTGTCATTAGGGCCCAGGCTAGTGCAGGTGCTCGTAGAGGTACATGTCTTCTTGGTCAAATAGGAGCTTCTACTGGGGCATCTTTTCCTCCTTCTTCATCAGATTCATGTTCTTTAGGCTCTTGCCCCCAATGAAAGAGAATACGAAAAGAGGCATCTGTATAGATGATTGGTAAATTATTGGGTTCACCAAGATAGGTTAATTGGTATTTATTTGAAAAAACAATGTATCCTATAAGGTGGCCAAGGGCTAGATTCTATTTCCTTCAGGTAGTAGGGACACGAACTAAAGTCATATTTGGGATATAGTCAATAACTAAATTTACCTCATCAACTTTTGTGTTTGACATTATGAGGTAGGTAGCTACTGATAAGTTCAGGGTCATGCAGATTCGGTCGCTAGCTTTGGGTATGATCGAAGTACGAAGGACGTGCTGAATTATTCAAGAACTTTGGTTTAAGGATTGAACGAGAGGCTGGTGTTGATAAAAGTCTACATTCTTAAGGACACGATTGACATCACTCCAGTCGAATTCATTTGAGAGAAAATAACAAGCCCTAGGCCCTTCAGTGGACAGTCTAATGTATTGGGCGATGTCAGCCTTAGTGATTTCTATGTGTTGGTGGCAGACGAAAGAATAGAATGTCATATTGTCGATGGTGTAGGTAAGATTTGCTAGAAATTCAAATAAGAGTTTTGAATTGTAAGGGAAAGCTAGGATAAGGAGAAATTGAAAAGTGTTGGATGCGAAGAGATTCATTACCTTAAAATTTAAAGCTGTCTGATTGAGCATCCAGGACTGTATAATCTTACAGGCCTTGAACTTGTGATAAGCATCTTCATTTTTAGCATTCAGGAAACAATCATTATGACAGCAAGAGGAAGATGAGCATCCCATGATGAGATGACCGCGTTTGCTAGAGCTCGACATTATGTGAAGGCTAAATGGAGGTGAAGAAGTGAGTGAAATGATCTGCCAAGGAAGCCAATTTATAGAATTTTTCAGACATCATACAATATGATATGGTATCATACAGTATGATGGGGAAATAATTGTTGTCATTCTGATCGATTCGAGAAAGGTGGTCAAATCATACAGTACAGTAGGTATTGTACAGTACAATCATAAATCGATCATCTCGAGGGTCATGGTACGACCCTTGATGAAAAGTTTTGTACAGAAAGAGCATATCATACATTACAAAATAGTAATTATATCATACTGGCCACCTTTAAGGCATCCGAATCCATTTTACTGATGTGGATCGTATAGTACGAATAAGAAATATCATACCGTACGATATTCAATAATGTCATACCAAACGAATTGATTGAACTACCACCTATTTTGTACAGAACGATGTGTATCATACAGTATGATAAACATATAACAAAATTTGAGTCTGGGCTATATTGTGTGATTAGATATATCATATAGTACGATAGTGAATCATACAGTACGATAAGGAAAGTGTAAATTATCTTATTTGGTGTAGTGAGTGTGTAATGATTAGAAACAATCTTAGAAGATTTTGTTTTTTTAATGCAATAATGTCTATGACACCTAGTCTCATCCTCAAAGTGCTAAAGGTGTTGAATGCTAGTGGTTTCGTGAAGATGTCTGCCAATTGATCTCCTATAGCGATGTGATACAATTCTATATCTCTTTTAGCAACATGATCTCTTGTGAAATGGTATCTAATATCTATATATTTTATTCGAGAGTGTTGAATTAGATTTTTAGAGATGCAAATTGCACTTGTGTTGTCGCACATGATTGAGATGGTTTCTACAGGTAATCCAAGATCAAGAATTTATTGCTTTAACCAAAGTACTTGTGCAACACAGCTTCCTGCTATAATATATTCTACCTCGGCCATGGAGAGGGCTACAGAATTTTGCTTTCTACTGGACCAAGAAACTAAAGATTGTCCTATGAATTGGCAGGTACTAGAGGTGTTTTTTTCTATCTACCTTATATCTCGTAAAATTAGAATCTGAGTACCTTACAATTTCAAAGGAAGTGCTGTTAGGATACCAAATTCCTAAGTTCGGGGTGCCTTATAGATATCTAAGAATTATCTTGACCGCAGTTAAGTGAGACTCTTTAGGATCAGCTTGAAAATGGGTACAAAGGCACACACTAAACATTATTTTTGGTCTACTGGTAGTCAGGTAAAGAAGAGATCCGATCATTCCTCTATATTTTTTCTGGTCTACTGATTTTTCATTCGGATATTTGTCTAATTAAATTATTGAGCTCATTGGAGTGTTCATTGGTTTAGCACTATCCATTTCATATTTTTTTCAAAATATCCTTAATGTACTTTGTTTGGCTAAGAAAAGTTCTGTTATCCATTTGTTTTACAATAAAGCCAAGAAAATAGTTTAGTTCTCCCATCATGCTCATTTCAAACTCATTACTCATTATTTTTAAGAATTCATCACATAAATTTTTATCTGAAGATCCAAATAAGATGTCATCAACATAGATCTAAACAATGAGAATTTCATCTTTAATCTTTTTTAAGAAGAGTGTAGTGTCCACACTACCCTTTATAAATCCTCTATCCAATAAGAATGAGCTAAGTCTTTCATACCAGGCTCTAGGTGCTTGCTTTAATTCATAAAGTGCCTTTTTTAATTTGAATCAATGGTTTGGAAATTGTGAACTTTCTAATCCGGGGGGTTGCTCAACATAGACATCCTCCTTGATTACCCCATTCAAAAAAGCACTCTTTACGACCATTGGATAGAGTTTGAAATTCTTGAAGCAAGCAAAGGCTAGGAGCACTCTTATGGCTTCTAGTCTAGCAATAGAGAAAAAGGTTTCTTCAAAGTCTATTCCCTGAATTTGATTATACCCCTTAGGTACTAGTCTAGCTTTATTTCTTATTATGGTTCCTAAGTCATTCAACTTGTTTTCAAAGACCCATTTTGTTCCAACTACACTCTGTTTTTTAGGTCTTTTAACTAACTCCCAAACATTTTTTCTGGTGAATTGGTTCAGTTCTTCTTGCATTGCTAGGATCCATAATTCATCTCCTAAAGCTTGATTTATACTCGTGGGTTTTATCATAGAGATTAATGCTGAATGACTAGTCTCCTTCCTAAGTCCATACTTAGTTCTTACACCTTCTGAAGGGTCTCCTAAAATTAACTATTTTGGATGACTAGAAGAATATCTCCATTCTCTAGGCAAATCTTCCTGAGGTTCTACCCTTTCTCCTAAGGTCATTGTTTCTACTCCTTGAATTGCCTATATTTCTTCTTCTTCAATTTTAGATTCAGAGGGCTTATCTGATTCATCAAATACTATATGGGTGGACTCTTCAACTACAATGGTTCTCTTATTAAATATTCAATAGGCCTTACCTACACATGAATATTCTAAGAAGACACCCTCATCAGACTTGGGATCGAATTTTCCTAAGGGTAGTTTGTCATTATTCAAGATGAAGCACTTACAACCAAAGACATCTAGATGTCAAAGATTCTGGGTCAGACCCTTAAGGAGTTCATAAGGAGTTTTATTTAGCTTTGATCTAATGTTTACCCTATTTAAGACATAACACGCCGTGTTTATTGCTTCTACCCAAAAGTATTTAGGAAGGGTATACTCAACTAACATTGCCCTAACAGCTTCTAACAAGGTTCTATTTGTTCTTTCTACTATTCCATTTTGCTGTCAAGTCCTAGGGGCTAAGAAATTCTGCTCTATTCTTATCTCTTGACAAAATGATTTAGATCTTTCATTTTGAAACTCTCCACCGTGATCACTATGGATTGTTGAGATTTCACATCCTAATATTTGTTGAATCCAAGTGGATAAAATCTTAAATTCCTTAAATGACTCATTCTTATATGCTAGGAATCTTACCCAAGTGAATCTAGTGAAGTCGTCTACAATCACAAATCCATAATTTTTCCCTCCTAGGCTAGATGTGCTAACGGGTCCAAATAAGTCTATGTGAAGAATTTCTAATGGCCTAGAGGTGATCACATATTTGATTGAATGAAAGGATGATTTAATTTCTTTTTCTAGTTGGCAAGCATCTCATAGATGGTCTTTAGTGAAGTCTAACTTTGGTACATCTTTAATTAAGTTTTTTTAGAAATGTTTCTAAGTGTTTTCATACTAGCATGGCATAGTCTCCTATGTCATAGCCATGATTCATCTATAATTGTTTGCAAGCAAAATGAATTTGAACTATCAATGCAATCAAGATCTAACATATAAACATTATTCAATTATTTTCCTTCTAAAACTAGTTTGTCGTTTAGACTAATCAAACATTTGTTAGAGAGAAATTTTATGTCAAAACCTTTATCACATAATTGACTAATGCTAAGTAAGTTATGCTTCAAACCATCAACTAATAAAATATTTTTAATTAAAAATTTTTAGCATTACCAATAATAACTGAGCCCACCACTTTCTTGGTGATGTTGTCTCCCAATGTTACATTGCCTCCGATCCTTGTCTCCAGTAAAATGAACTTCTTCATATATCCAATCTTATGTCTCGAGCAGCCACTATCCAGGTACCACATGCTCTCACTAGGTCTTTTCTGAGAATATCCCTACAATTTCATTTAAGGGTTAGATTTGGGAACCCAAGTGAGTTTGGGTTCCTCCTTATGTTTGCATAAATGAGATGTATGCATGCTATGCTATGATGGATGCAATTTAGGTCTCTATACCAGGTGTGTCCTACGATAAATCATGCATTTGCAGGCTATGTGACCTAGCATGCCACAAGAGAAGCACCTAACACTGGGAAATGGGTTTATTGACCTATGTGAATAGTGTAGCGTCTTCCTAAAGTTTTGTGATGCATGTAGTGCTGGGTGTTGCAGATTCCATGAATTATGTTTTGATGATTAGCAAACACTCTTGCTTCTTTTCGACTTCCTTTACTACTGATATTTTCAGAATTCAAAGATCGGACGGAAATCAGAATCAGCTCAAGAATTGGTAGATTAGGGTTGAGTCAGTCTGTAATTTTCTTTTTTCTCTCTTGAGTCAATTGTAATTGTTTGAAGTGAATGATGTTAAGTAACCCTACACACACACACACTTGATTTAGAATTTGTGTTTTTAATCACATCTGCCCGGACAATATTTATATCATCCTAGATGATCGAGTTCAAAATAGAAGATCTAATCAGGATTTCTTAGTTAAGGCAGTCGTAATTAACTTATCGGCTTGGACGATACCTGTATCGGCCAGGACGATATTCTCAATACAGAAAGAAATTGTCGCCATAATCTATTTAGGTATTCTATATTTTTGGAAATCGGCCAGGACGATTCTTTTGTCGGCCTGGACGATATTGTATAATTATACCTAAATTGATCTGACAATCATGGGAGTAATTAAGGATGATTGATACGTTCACATCATCCTGGAGAATCGCAAGATCGGCCTGGACGATCCATTCAAAAACCCTAGGTTGCTCCTAGACGATAAATATTGGCCAGTACAAATTTAGGGCGATGCTCTGTCCGATTTGGATCGGATAGCTCAAATTCAAGGTGATGCTCTGAATGATTTTCCTCTAATTTAAACTGATCAGCCGGGGCGATCGTAATATCGTCTGGAACAATCAAGCAAATTTTCAATCGTCTAGTTTGCATTCAGGGTGATGCTCTGGCCGATCTTATGAGATTTGTACTGATCGGCCAGGACGATTTCCATATCCTCCTGGACGATAAAGTCGGCAACTTGCAATTAATGAGCTCCTTTGAATATCTTCTATTTAAGAGCTCTTGTTCAATGTTTTTGAACATCCTTGGCTGCTATCTTGACCTAAGAAAACATAAAGGAGAGAGAGAGAGGGAGAGAGAGAGAGGATCTTATGAGGGGGAGCTTGTGAGGGGGTTCACAAGGGTTGCTCCAAGCATTGTTCCACTTTTTCTTCCCTAGAGTCTCTTGTCCTTGGAAGGGTTCGGAGAGGTAAGTTTTAGCAAGTGATCGTGGTTCTCTGCCTACTTCAGGAGGAAGCAAAATGAGTTGGGTTCTCTGTCTTGCCGGGTGTGTCAAGAAGGAGGTGTTTTTGTAAGGGCTTCTCCGCCTATCTGGGGGACTAAAGGAGAGTCACGTTGGTAGTGCAAGACTCGGAGGGCTCCTACGGGGAGTGGACGTAGGTCAAGTTGACCGAACCACTATAAACCCTTGTGTTCTTTTTACTGCTTCCGCACTTTAATTTTTTGCACTTATTTTTTCCGTGGTGGTTTTAGTTTCTGATTTTTGTTCTTTTTGTTTAAAGATTTTTTAAAAATACCAATTCACCCCCCCCCCTCTTGGTTAGCCTCGGGACTAGTTCATAGGGCCTAACATCCCTAACAAACTTTCATTGGGGGTTTGTCATATTGGGCTAAGGTGAGTGATGCATTTTCTTTTTCTAATTCTTTGATTTTTTCTTTAAATGTGTTATTTTAATATGTCAATCCATGAAATATTTTTTTTTAATAAATGTTCACTGTGATCTACCTCCAATACAAGTTTGTTTAATATGTCAAAAGCCTCTTCTAGTTTAACATTCATGGTTTTCAAGGATTCATGTGCTTCTATTAATTCAATATGCTTCTTAATTAACGTATCATACTCATCAAACGAGGACATGTGATCTCTATCTAAATCAAAATATTCTTTAACTAAGTTAGCATGCTTAGTTTGTAAAGTACTAAAATCAATATTAAGACTAGCATGCATCTTTTTCAATTTCCTATGCGAGTCATAAATTCTTTTTAGAAATAAGCAGTAAATCTTCATATGAAAGTTGACATACCTCATCTTGATCTGATTGATCAAGATTATCATTAGCCATTAGACACAAATTTGTTACCTCCTCCTCTGCTTCTTCTTCTGACAATTCTGAGGTAGAGTCGGCCCAAAATGCTTTTTATGTCTTCTTCTTCCCTTTTTTGTACTTGGCTTTATTCTCGCCTTTTTTCTTAGCTGGTTGGCTCTTTAGGTTGGGGCAATCAGCTCGAAGGTGATCTGGTTTTCTGCAATCAAAATAGATTGTATCATATGAACCTTTAATAAACCTCAAGCTTTTTCCTTTATTCTAATTTTTTTGATGATGTCTTTGTTTTCTTTTCAAAAAGTTCTTGAACTGTCGGGTTATTAAGTCTATGTCATCTTCTTCCTCCCATGCAGAGCTTTCACTTTCTAAATTGTTTACTTTCAATGCCACCGTTTGCTCCTTCTTTTCACCTACATCACTTTGCGTTTGACTCACTCCTTGCTCATATGCAATGAGTGACTTAAGCAAATTATCAATAGAATAAATATTTAGGTCTTTAGATTCAGTGATGGCAGTAATTTTAGCATCATAGGAACTAGGTAAGCATCTAAAAATCTTGTTAACTTTCTCAGAATTTGAAATTTCTCTACCTAATGTATGCAAGGATGTCACAATTTGGGTAAACCTAGTATACATGTCAGATATTATTTTGCTAGGTTTCATACGGAAGAGTTCATAATCATGCAATAGAATGTTAAGCCTAAACTATTTAACTTCACTAGTTCCTTCGTACGTGATGCACAGTCTATCCCAAATCTCATTACCAGTAGCACAGGTAGAAACTCTCATATAGTCCTCAGATTTTAAAGCACAAAAGAACTAATTTAAGCACTTCGTATTTAATTAAGATAATTCGCTATCCTCATTGCTACATTCATTGAAAGGCACTTGAGTTTTCATTCCATTCACAAGTTTAAAAGGTGCAACATAACCATCATTTACTAACATCCACATGTGGTAATCAATATACTGTAAAAAAGTTAACATTCTAATTTTCCAAAAATCAAACGGGATATTATCAAAAAGAGGTGGGCGGGTTATTGAATAACCCTCTTTAGTATTATGATTGCCAAAATGAGACATGATCGATTTTCAAGGTTTTCTAAAATGCTATTTTTGAAATCCTGCTCTGATACCAATTGAAATTGCTAAATGCGCTAAGAGGGGGGGGGGAATGCAAAAAACTTATTATAATAAAAATCCTAAACATGAGTTCTAATATTTTTTTTTTAATTTTTAACAGAAAAATTTAACTAATATTAAAGTAAGTACTTGAGCTTAATTTGCAACAACTAATTCCATAACATTTTTCACCAAGCTGTTATAATGAAAATAAAGTGCAAACAAAAATAAAAGTGGTACAGGAAAAAAGCACACCAGCCTCGGTTCATCGTATAGTACAAACTGGTTTGTACAGTACGATGACCAATCAGAAATTAATCCTTGATTTATTTCATTAATCACGGGTTAATTTAAGTAAGTAATCAAAATAAATCATACAGTATGAATATCTGCGTACAATACGAACGGTTAATAAACTTAAACTAATTTGTAGGCTAGGGTTTTGGATTAGTAACACATCATACCGTACGATCATAGTCGTATAGTACAACTTGTTCACAGAAATACATTTTAGCCAGATCAGATTGTACAGTACAATATAAACTCGTACAGTATGATCAACAAAGAAGAAGAAAAAATCTACATTTTAAAAACCCTCTCCACTGTGTGTGTGCATGGTTGCTCAAATTTATATGTAATTTGTTGCCAGACTCAAGAAAAGAGAAAATAAAATAAATGAAGAAATTATAATGTTACAAACTCACACTCATATTCTACCCAAACTTTAGTCTTCTTATTTTCTTGAGTATCTTGTAATCTCCCTGAAATTTTAGTACTCACAGACAATAGTAGAAATAAAAGATATTTCATTAATAGTAAATTAGAAGACATTCTTTGTCATCATCAAAATCTCAGACTAGGGGTCATAGATTGCAACAAATTCTACTAAAAATAAGAATATGATTCAAACATCAAACAACATTAGTATGAAAAAATAATAATACAACGAAACAACACTAACACACTAACACACTAACACTACCACTACTCACTCTTTTGACATCACAAAAAAGATGAGAAAATATAAAAGAAATATAAATGAGAAAATACAAAATATAAACTAACAACAGTACAAAAGCATCACATAAAAAACTTCACAAAAAATAGTCTACAAGTACGGAGGGCCCTGATCAGATGAAGGAGGTGGTGGTGGTTGTTGAAAAAGACCATGGATGGAAGCAAATTGCTCCCCAAATTAGGTCATATCCTTATCGTGCTGATGTTGTTCATGTTCCACATATGCATTAAATCTAATAACATCCACCACATGTTGCTGCTCCTTTGTAGCAATAAAACAGTCAAACCTAGACTCCTACTAGTCAAATCGCTCCACCAATTCATCTAGTTGTGAGTACTAGAAGATCGAAATAGGTGCAGAAAAAGATGCAAGAATAGCTTCATCCTCAACTCTCTCAGCCTCATTATGCCACGGATGGAGATGAGTTCTACAAAGAATATGAAAGGAGCTATTGGTGTAGCAGACATGCTGATAATTTGGTGGGACAGGATATTGAAGATTGTATTTGGTTTCTAGGACAAAAGCTATGATGTGTCCTAAGGAAAAGTTGGGCTTTCTTATGTGCCTTGGATCCCTAATAATTGTTAGGTGCTTAACATATCGAAAGATAATATCAGTGGCATTGAACTCCCTATGGGCCATTATATAAAAGGTGGTGATGGAGAGTACGGTCACTAACTTTTGGGATTAATGAGGTTCTAAGAACATGTTGGATTATCCTAGTATCTTTGACTAAGGTGCTTGATGCCCCATCATGGTAAGAGACATTTTGTTTCCATAGTAGTTGGATGATAGGGCCCTAGTTATAATCAGGATCGAAATACAAGGTTTGAAGCTTGTCTCCAATAGTAAAAATTCAAAGGAGTTCATGGCAATCCTGATAGGTGATCTCTACTGGGAATCTATGCACATAGAACTATAGGACTGTGTAGGAGGAATTGATCTTGTAGAATAACATAACAAAGTAATATATCATAATCATGAGTTTCGAAATCAAGTCTTTGAAAATATCAAGTGACACATAAATTCTTATAAGATTTAAAAGTTTGAAAGAGAAGGTAGCTTGCTTTTTTGTGGGCTCATTTTATACCTCTTGTAAATTGGTTCGCGTACTTTACACATTTTTTTAATTTTGGATTAACTCTATGTATCTTTCAATTTTTATGACGATCATTGTGCATCCTTTTAGTTTTTCTTTTTGGGCTTATTTTATGCCTCTTATCATTTTGCAAGATGGCTCCCTTTTAAAAATTTTAAATACTCTCAGTTGAAAGAATATCTTCTAGATATTAGAGAAGAAAAGCTCACTCTCTAATATAAGAAAGAGTAAATCACAAAGTAGAATCAAATTCAAATGATAAATATAACAAAAAGATTAAGAAAGCTTAAAAGTGTTTTAATGACTTTGAACATTATCTATAAAAGATAGATTACTATAAGAAGATATAAAAGATCTCAATTACAAAGTACAGTTGTTAATTTGAGATAGACTTTTGTTTAGAAAAAAAATTACATCGCTTAAAGGAGTTAGAGGAAGGGAAACAGTCAATGATATTTCTCCTTTTAACTAATTTAGAAATATCAATCATTGATTACAAATTTTCCAAAATAAAAATAAGGCATAAAATATCATTTTAGTAGTGACCAAAACAAAAAAAAATGAAGGAGAAAAAAAACATAAGAAATGAATACATGAAAAATAATAACAAATAAATAAAAATCAACAATCTAAGTAAAAACATAAAAAAGGCAGAAACAAAAGAAAGATCAGAAAACAAAAACAAAAGAAAGATCATAAAAACAAAAATAAAATAAAGATTATAAAACATAAAGTTCATAGTTTAATAATCATCAAGTTCATGTATTTATGTCAAACACACACAATCTAGTCCTTAAGATGTTGAATGTGTCAAAGGCCAGTGATTTAGTAAAGAAATCAGCCAATTTGTTTTCACTTGCTACATGGTGTAACTCAATGTCTCCTTTGGGAACTTAGTCCCTAATAAAGTGATGTTGTATGTCAATGTATTTGGTCCTTGAATGTTGGATAGGATTTTTAGAGATGCAGATGCCGCTACTGTTATCAATATATCTCAAGTTGTGCCTACAGATAATCCTAAATCAAGAATTTATTGCTTCAACCAAGGGACTTAGGCCACACAACTTCCTAAGACAATGTACTCAGCTTTTGCAGTGAAAAGTGCAATAGAGTTTTATTTTTTACTAGACAAGGAGACTAAGGACTATCTTATGAATTGGCAAGTTCTAGAAGTGCTCTTTCTATCCACTCTACACCCCATAAAATTAGAATCAAAATATCCAATAATTTCAAAACAAGTGTTGTGCCTAGCATATCATATTCCTAAGTTTTTTGTCCTTAAGAGATATCTAAGGATTTTCTTAACTGTAGTCAAGTATGATTCTTTAGAATCAGTTTGAAATCTAGCATAGAGACAAATACTAAACACTATATTAGGTCAGCTAGTAGTCAAGTAAAGCAATGATCCAATCATTCCTCTATACGTCTTTTGATCAACAGATTTTCCATTTGAGTCCTTATCTAACTGAACATTGGTGATCGTGGAGTATTTCTTGGCTTGGCTTTATCCATTTTATATTTCTTCAAGATGTCCTTATTTTACTTTGATTGATTAAGAAAGTTTCCATCATCTAATTATCTTATGCTAAACACTAAAAAGTAACATAATTCTCCCATCATACTCATCTCAAATTCCTTACTCATTATTTTACAAAAATTATCACATAACTTTTTATCGGAAGATCCAAAAAAGTATATCTTAAACATAGATCTGAATAATGAGTAACTCATCTCCTACTTTTCTCAAAAAAGGGTGGTGTCTATGTTCCCCTTAACAAACTTACTCTCAAGTAAGAATGTGCTAAGCCACTCATACCAAGTTCTGGTTGCCTATTTTAATCCATAAGGCCTTTTTTAATTTGTAAACATGATATGGATATTGGGAACTCTTAAAACCTAGGGGTTGCTCTATGAATACATTATTTTTTATTACCTTATTTAAAAAGGCACTCTTGAAATTAATTTGGAAAAGATTAAACTCCTTATAATAAGCAAAGGCTAGTAGCATTCTAATAGCTTCTAATCTAGCTACACAGAAAAATATCTCCTCAAAATTAATCCCTTCTATTTGGTTGAACCCCTTAGCCACAAATCTTACCTTATTCCTAACCACCACACTAGAATAATTCATTTTATTCTTAAATACCCATTTGGTTCCTACCACAGTTTGATCCTTAAGTCTTTCTACTAACTCCATACATTATTTCTCACAAATTGATTAAGTTCTTCTTGCATAACTAGGATCCATAATTCATCAGAAAGGCTTTGGTTGATGTTGGTCGGTTCAGTCATTGACATAAAGGCAGAGTGGTTTACACACTTCCTAAGACCACGCCTAATTCTAACACCTTCAGTAGGGTCTCTTCAGATCAGTTCTTTAGGATGAATCAAACAATATCTCTAATCTCTAGGCAATATATTTTGAGGTTCTATCCTTTCCTCCATATTTATAATTTATACTCCTTTGGTAATCTCACCTACTCCATCAGTGTTTCGAGGCTCTATCCTTTTCTCCAAATTTATAGTTTCTACGCCTTGGGTAATCTATCCAGCTTCATCTTCTTCCTCAACTCTATACTTCTTAAGATCAGATTCATTAAACACTATATGAGTAGTTTCTTCCACCACCAATGTCCTCTTGTTAAACACTCTAAAGATTTCCCCACACTCGAATAGCCTAAGAACACTCCTTCATCAGATTTTAAAAGAGTGATTTTCCATTGTTAAGAATAAAAACCTTACATCCAAAGACATAGAGGTGTGAAAGGTTGGGTGTCATACCCTTAATGATTTCATAGGGTATCTTATTCAGTTTGGTTCTAGCATTCAACCTATTTAACACATAATAAGCTGTGTTTTCCTCTTCAGACCAAGTATTTTGAAAGTGAATATTTAGCAAACATGGCTCTAGCAGCTTCGACTAAGGTCCTATTCTTCCTTTCAGCTATCCCATTCTGTTGAGGGGTCCTACGAGCTGAGAAGTTATGACTAGTCCCTTGATCCTAATAGAAAGTTCTAAATATCACATTTTCAAACTCTCCACCATGGTCACTATGAATAGTAAAGATCACAACTTAGCTTATTCTGAATCCAAGTGGAGAAGAATTTAAGTTAATAAAAAGACTTACTTTTATGTGATAGAAATCTAATCGAAGTGAACCTCAAGTAGTCATCAACCATCACAAATCCATAGATTTTTTCCCCTAAGCTAGCATTGTTAATGGGTTCAAAAAAATCCATGCAAAGGACTTCTAAAGGTTTAGAGGCGCTAATGTCCTTAATGGAATGGAAAGATGATTAGACTTATTTACCTAGTTAACATGCATCACATAGGTGGTCCTTAGTAAACTTAAGCTTGGTGACACCTCTAACTAAACTATTTTGGGTTACTCTCATAAGGATTTTCATGCTAGCATGGCATAACCTCTTATGCCACATCCAAGACTCATCATCAGTAATTTTTAATCAAAATGAAGCAGCATATTCAATGTTATTTAAATCAAGCATATAAACATTATTGATCCTTTTTTCCTGCAAAACAATGTTGTTATTCAAGCTAATGATGCATGTGTTTGACAAAAATTTTATGATAAAATCCCTTGTCATAAAACTGACTAATACTGAGCAAGTTGTGTTTCAAGCCATCAACAAGTAAAACATTTTCAATCAAACAGTTCTTGGAGTTTTTGATTATATATGTGCTCATCACTTTCCTTGTGGTGTTATCTCAAAGAGTGACCTTACCTCTAGCCCTAGCCTCCAATAAAATGAATTGATTGACATCTCTAGTCATGTGATATTAGCATCTACTGTCCATGTACCATATACTCTCATGAGATCTTGTGTAAGAGCACATCTACAAAATCATCAAATGTCAGATTTAGGAACCAAAACAAGTTTGGTCCTTTCTTATGGAAAGAAGAATGCAATTCATGTGTGTTATACTATGAATCACATAATTTGGGTCTCCACACCCAATGTGTACTACGGTGAATAGTGCAAGTATGGGAGATGTGTCCTACCATACCACATGAAAAACATCTAATCCCAGGAAAATGGTTTATTAATCTATTCAGTTTGTAGTGCCTCTTCCTTGGTTTTTAAACTTTTATTTTTGGATCTATATTAAAAAATTGTTGAGATGTGGGTGGAATCCTATTTTCCTCAAGTGCTTTAAATTTAGCTTTAAAATATGAATTAGCATATTCCAAAATAGAAATATTAACTTAAAAATAGTGTTCCCTACACTCATATTCATCAATATATATTCTAAATCATTTTTAAGTTCAGTAAGGGATTCTTTTAATAATTCATGTTGTTTATTTAATTCATCAAACTCATCCAATAGTTTCATGTGATTGCTATCAAGTGTAGAGTGATCTTCTAGCAAAACATCATGCACTTTTTGCATGTTTAAAAATTTCAATTTTAGGCTAGCATTCAATTTCTTAAGTTTCCTATATGATGAATATATTTTCTTAGAAACTTCAAGTAATTGATCGTAGGTTAGTTCACATACCTCATATAGGTTAGACTGACCAAGATGTTCATATGTCTTCAAAAACAAGTACGTAGTCTCCTCTTCAGCTTCAGTCTTAGAGGAGTTAGATGTAGAGTATGCCTAGAAAGCATTTTGAATCCACTTCTTGTCCTTCTTGAACTTGGTTTTCTCCTCACCCTTCTCCTTGCTTGGGTGAGACTTAAGTGTAGGGCAATCAGCTCTTATATGTCCTGGCTTCTTACATTTTAAAAAAAAAAACCATATCAAAAGAATCTTTAAAATTCTTGCTACTCTTACCTTTGTTTCATTTCTGATGGTGCTTTTATTTCTTCCTTTGAAAGCTTTTGAATTGCCTAGTGATTAAGGAAACATCATCACTTTCAGATATGAAAGAATATTATCAATTTAATTAGCCTTCAGTGCCACAGTTTTCTCCTTCTTTTTCTCATCTATATCAAGTTGTCTTTTATTCACTCCTTCCTTGTAAGTAATGAGTGATCCAAGTAAGTTATCAATAGAGTAAGTATTCAAATCCTTGGATTCAGAGATAGTAGTTGTCTTAGCATCCAAGGAATAAGGTAAACATCTCAAAATTATATTAACTTTCTCGTCATTGGTGATTAGGTTATCATCATGTTGTATCAAGGATTATCATCCAGCACATCATTATGGTCATCCAGGAGATTCACTTGGATGATGAAGAAATTTAATTAATTATCCAACATATCATTTTAGTCGTCGAGGTGTTCCAGGTAAGACTAAGGTTTTTCTAACTAATCGTCCTAGATGATCCTGCGATTGTCTAGGACAATATAATCGATCAATCAAATCTTAATTGCTTTCCTTAATTACCTGAGTAATTTAGGCATGATTATAATGAATCATCCAGGATAATATGGGATCATCCTATATAATTTCTAAAAATAATAATATACCTCAAAGAGTTGGCAGCTAATTCTTTCCAATTGTAGCAGATCATCCAGGACGATGTTAATATCATCCAGGACAATTTGCTTAATTCGACTATCCTAACAAGGATGTCCTAATTAGGGTTTTTATTTTTAACTAATCATCCAGGACAATTTTGGATCATCCTGCATTATATGATTAAAAATAGAAAAATTTTGAAACCTATAAAATTTCTCCCCTTGAGTGTATGTATGCAAGGTTACTTAGCATCAGGATCCACTTTATTATATTTGACTCAGGAAAAGATAAAAACACTTGAAGTACACTTACAGACTGACTTAGTCCTAATCTACCCAATCTTGAACTATATTAATTTGTAATTGACCTTGTGAACCTAAAATGTTAGTTAACAGGGCAATACTAGAGCAATATAAATGCAAGAAATGCTTGCTATTATCAAAATTATAATCCTTGAATCCAAGATTGCAATATAAAACATATCCAAGAAATAGAGTTTGGCATCATGTAGAAATTTATACCTTTAGGTAAAAGTTATGTTACTAGCATTAAATCCTTTATCAATGAAATTTAAAATGTCAATATTCCAAGGAATATTCAAAGAATGTACTGATAAAAGATTTTCATTAAGAAAAAAATCATAAATGTCCTAATCATTATTATGAGATTCTTCTCTTTCTAATCTAGACAAGTTACCAACCACCTTATTATTAAAACCATTCAGATCAAAAATTCCTACATCAAATTTATGTAGCAATAAAATCTACCTAATTAATTTGGGTTTATTATCTTTCTTAGTTAATAGGAATTTTATGGTAGAATGATCAATAAGAATAAAAAACTTTGATGCTAATTAAATAAGATCTAAACTTATTAATGGCAAAAAATTTAGCTAACAACTCTTTTTTAGTTATTGTAGAATTAATTTGGGCATCATTAAGAGTTCTACTAGCATAATAATTGGAATAAAATTTCTTATCAAGCCTATGCTTGAAAATTACTCCTATTGCATAGCCACTAGCATCACACATCAATTAAAAATTAATGAACCATCGATGTGAAATGATGATAGGTGTAGTAACTAAGAAATTTTTAACCTTCTCAAATACAGCTAAGTAAATAACATAATTGTAAATAACATAATTGTTTAGTAATTTTTAAAAAAATTGATGTGAAATAACAGTAAAATTTGGCACAACATAAGAAACTCAAGACTCCCATAATAGAAGTAGGAGGTGGAAAATTCTCAACCACTTTGATCTTTTCCTAATTGACCTTCATATTCCTCTCAGAGATTTTCTATCCAAGGATAATGTCTTACCATGAACTAGAATTTTCTATATTAAAAAGAAGGTTGGCTTCCCCACATCATTTTAAAACTAAATATAACTGATTAAAAAAATATCAAATGTTATTCCAATGATTTAAAAATCATCCACAAAGATCTATATGCCCTACTTTATTAAATTAAAGAATATTGACATCATACATATTTGAAATATCATAGTTACACAAGATAAAAGGCACAGGCCAAACATAAGGTTCTTTAAGGATTGATGAAAGTTGTCTTATCCCTGTTGTGGATCAAGGGTTTATGATTTTGATGATAGCAAACACTTTTATTTCTCTATGACTGCCTTATGTACTGACATTTCAGGTTCACACGATCGGACTGCAATTTGGAATCAGCTCAAGATTGGGTAGACTAGGTCTGATCAATTTGTAAATTTTTTTCCTTTCTTGAGTCTATTATATTTGGTGTGGCTCCTGATGTTTTGTAACTTGGAAGATTTCCTGTTGCTCCCTAAAGATTTATATTTTTGGTAACATCGTCCCGGGATGATATTTATATCTTACTGGACGATCTGTCCAAAAGTAGAAACCCTAATTAGGGCATCCTCATTAAGGCAGTCGTCATATGTTAATCAGCCTGGACGATACTTGTATCGGCCATGACGATAAGCTCAATTCAAAAAGAATCAGCTGCCATGATCAGATTAGGTATTCATTATTTTAGGAAATCGGCCAGGACAATATACACATCGTCCAGGATGATCTAACTTAATTATGCCTAAATTGATCTGGTATCTTTAGAAAGCATTAATGGCTGATTGATACGATCACATCGTCGGAGACGATCATAGGATCGGCCAGGATGATTGCCTGGATGATTTACATCGGCCAGAATCTATTCAGGGCGATGATTAGGACAATTGAAATCAATTTTAAACTAATCATCCGGGACAATCGTGAGATCGGCCAGGATGATGTAACCAATTTTCTTTTGATCGTCCCAAATCGTCTCGGGCTGATGAGCTGAATTTGAACTGATCGTATAGGACGATATGCCTATCATCCTTGATGATAATGTCGGCAACTTGCATTAATCAGCTCATTTTGAGATCTTCTATTTAAGCTATGACATGACACTTTATAAGAGTCTTTGGCAGCCATTGTAGCTTCATTCTTTTGGGGGAAACTTGAAGAGAAAGCTTGAAAGGGAGTGAGGAAAGGGTGGAGTTTGAGAGAGGGAGAAGATCCTGTGAGGGGGGACTCAAGGGAGTGTGGAGGGGGTTCTACACGATTGCTCTGGCAAGCTCGCACCTCAATTCCGTCGGATTCAAGGCTTGTCTCGAGGGAGGTTTACCAAATAAGAAGATCTCTTTGGTGTCGAAGGACCCGGCGACTCCGCCGCACCTGGGAAGGTAGAAGTGACTTTGTAAGGACTTCTCCGCCTAGCTATGGGGGCTAAAGAAGAGACACTTAGTTTATTGCAATACTTGGAGGGTGCCTCCAAGGAGTGGACGTAAGTCAAGGTTTGACCGAACCACTATAAATCTGATGTGTTCTTTTCTTATTATTGCTTCCGCATTATTTTCTTTCGCACTTTGATTTTTGTGGTGATTTTTGTTGAGTTTTGTCTTTGGTTTTAAAGTTATCTAATTCACCTCTCTCTCTTAATTAGCCTTAGGCCAGTTTATAAGGGCCTAACATCCCTAACGAACTTTCAAGTGGTATCAGAGCACTTTCTAGTGTCATCTTAACACTTTCAAGTGGTATCAAAGCCGTTTTCAAAAAATAAGTTTTTAAAAGCTTTTGAATTTTGATCCATGACTAACTTTTCAAATCATAATATTGCGGAAGGATATTCAATCACCAGACCACCTTTATTTGAAAATATTACTTTTGATTTTTGAAAAATTTGCATGACTACTTTCTTGCAATCGATTGATTTTCGCATATGGCATATGATTTTAACTAGTTATTCATCGCCATCACGTATCGTTAATAGAGTTAAAACTGATATTCCTTTAATCAATGGAATAGGGAATAATAAGTAAATGCTCAATTGAATGCAAAATCTTTAAATTGCTTTTTTTGTGCTTTAAATTCTGAAGATTTTATATTAGTATCCACGTGTACTACTGGTAAGAAAGTTTGGGATAAACTACACACCATATACGAAGGCACTAGTGAAATCAAGCAATCTAAGTTGAATATGTTAATGTATGATTTTGAACTGTTTTCCATGAAACCTTTTGAAACGTTCTTAGACATGTATATTAGGTTCATTAAAATTGTAACATCATTGCATGCCTCAGGAAAAGAATTTTCAAATTTTAAAAAAGTTAACAAAATTCTTAGCTGTTTACTTGAAAATTTGATGCCAAAGTTGTTGTTATTTATGAATCAAAATATTTGAATGAATATTCTATTGATAATTTGATTGGCTCACTCATTTCCTACGAGCAAAGTTTGGGTCAAAGACTTTTGGATGCAGGTGAAATGATTGTTCTAAAAGCTGAAGATACAGAAAGAGATAGCTTAGTTGGTGATGAATGCAATGACTTGCCAAGCAAATCACAAAGCTCACCAAAGCATAAGCAAAAGTGGAAAAAAGGTAAAAATAGTAAGGATGTTCATATTCCTTCTGATGTTATTTGCTTTCAATGTAGGAAGCCTAGACATATGAAAAATCAGTGCCCTAATTTAAAAATTATTCCTACGAAAGAAAAGGGCAAGGCAAAGCAAAATTTAAACTGGGGAAATAATGAAAGGCAAAAAATCTCATGGGTAGATCTGGTTCTGAAACATTGGACCAGGAGAGAGATAATGGTTAAAAGCCTTTCGTGTTTTTATGTTGTGTTTTTGTTTTTATGTTTTTTATTTTTATTTTATATTTTTTAATTCTTTGAAATTTTTGTTTTTGTGAAAGTGTTTTTCTGATCAACACACACATTCACTTTTCTAAAAATGAAAAATCTACTTCCTATTTTTTCTTGAACTCTTTGGTAAGTTGCGATTGACTTCTCTAAAAACAGTCAAAGGAAGGAAACTCATGTTTTTGACTCTCAATCTCTGTTTCCTTAAAGAGGTTATTCTACTTTTGATTTAAAATCTTTTTCATCTTTTAATTTGGTTTTTGAAACAATTTTTTTATCTCCCTATATTTTATCTATCGCATAGGAATCTTTTGCAAGGTGCTGAATCTACATCATGATTTTCTTAATCAAGAATTTTGTTTTTGTCAATAGTAAGGGTTTACTTTTAGTTTTTAAGATTTCAGAAAGTAAGCATATTCAAAAAATTGGCCAATGATGCCAAAAATAAAAGATGCGCAAAGACGCCAAATTGAAAAAAATAGAATACACAAAGTGTATCAAAAGATGCGTAGTGCGCCAACTAATTCACATTTGTAATATCACACAAGAACAAATGAACACATACACTCATATAAAGGAGAAGATTTCAACACATATATATATATATCATTTTACAGGAACAATTTTAACTTACATTACAAGAGGTTCAATTAATCCTTAAACATAATATAGACAAAAATCAAGCAAATTTGAATAAGAGGAGAACTGTGAATGAGATGAGACTAGAGCAAGAAGGGTTTGAAGGGGTGGCTGCTTATGAGAATGGAGTCGTGTGTTTGTGGCTAGAGATTGAGAGGATGAATCGTGGTATCCAAGTACCATACCCCATCTTGGTCGGCCCTAATTCCCCTCTTCAAATTTAAAAAAAAATAAGAGAACAAATAAAATGACCATCTTGCCCTTGCGAACCCTTAATCTAATGGTTGATACCTGCTCTTCCTACCATTCCTTGATCTTGACACTAAAGGTTAATATTAGAGCTATAATTTAGATGGTTAGAATGAAATAATTGAATCAAATAATCCCATTTAATTAAGTCTTGGATTCTCTCTAATTTGATTGAAAGTATTAAGTTTAACTAATGCCAATTTGATTTATATCGATTAGAGATAGGTTAAATCGAGTCGATGAAAGTCATCGAGCTTTAAATTGAATATGAATTGGTCGGTCAATTCTATATCACTTGATTGAACTTGTTTGATAAAAATCATATGAGTTTTGATTAATTTATGCTTTACTCACCCCAACATACCAATTAATCAATTCAATTTCTTAATAACAAAGATGTCGAGGAGAATCAAATACAAAATGAGTTGAATTGAGGTCGACATCCTCCAACTATATTTATATGATGATATCGACCTCAACTAATTTTCACACGGTTCAATGTTTATTTTAAAGAAAGATTGATGAGGTCAATGCAAGCTAGATTGTAGGCTAGGATAATTATAGAACAAGGTGACCTCGTAGAAAAATGAGGTTAGGACTACTTATATAGTTAAAATTGATAGAGCATATGATTGATAAACATTGGCTTCCTTCCTATGTTTAACTCTTTTGGATGACCATTGCAAGTCATTGATGGCCATCTCCTCAATCAAAGCTTATGCCTTGTCAAAGGGTTTTGGCATTAGAGAACTGTCAGTAATAGAAACAATGATCGATCCAAAAGAACCTATAAGGCTATTATAAAAAGTTGAATTATTACCCAATTAAGGAAGGCATGGTGATGACGCTTCCTAAAGAATTTATTTAAATCTCTTCCATGAATTATAAATGGATTTTCCATCTAACTGAGTAAAAGACATGATATCATTTATATGCCTAGTAGATTTAGATAGAGAAAATATTTAGCTAAATATTTAAGAGCCAAGTCAGACTGATTTGTAATTGAACCTAAGGGAAATTAGTTTAACCACATATTAACTTTATCCCTAAGAGATAAAGGAAATAATCTAAGACTAATGGCATCAATAGAAATACAATTATATTTGATGTTGCACATAATTAAAATTAACTAACTATATGTAGTTTAGGATCTTCTACAAGAGTTGCCCCAAATTAAGAGTTTGCATCATTTTAATTATTGTAGGTTTCAATTCAAAATTATTAGCCTAAATGATTAGTCTATTTATGATTTCATAAATTCCATCAACCATATGATTAGTGTATTCCCTAAGCAGTCTAGGTTCATCATTTTTCTGAAATTTGTTCAAACATTTTTAAGTCTTTTTGTGGTTTTCTAATTTTCAAAGAATCTTTTCAATTTCACTATTAAGCAAGATTCTACTAGTTGTTTATTACTATGCATGAAATCATAAGATACATAATATGAAAATGTATAAAATAATTAATAGTAATAATTAATAGTAAATAAGGGCAATACTAAGAAGGTGAAAATAAAATAAGCCAAGAATAAATTAATAGTTAGTTTTGTAATATAAAATGCAAAATGGGATAATTAACTTCAATATTCCTCAGCAACAAAGCCAAAAACATTATAGGATTTTTTTTCCCTTACACACACTACTTGGTCCTCTGAATATAGTTAATTTTTTTATGATTAAATCTTGTTTTGTGCAAGTACACATATTTTTTGTCAAGTAATAAGTGATGAGAAGAGTATCGTTGGCATGGGAAATTAAAGTTTCCCAAATTCACTTTAGAGCAGTTTAATGAAACTACTTTATTTATCTAGCCCAACAATTTTAAATAGGTTTTGCAAATTAAAATAAAAACTATAGCTTCATAAGGTAAATTAGTTGTATAATTAATTTTTAAACCTATGACATTTAAAATACATAATAACATAAGAGTGGTTTGCAACTTATTATTACTATGAATCAGAGCATAAGTACTCTTCACCTCTATCAAGCTCATTGCAGTATTAGCTAGGATTTTTCTAAACTAGAGTGTTACTATCTACTTAAGATTTCATAACTCTAATCATGATATATCATGTTTTAGAAATATTACAATTTAAAAACTCTAATTGTTCTTCTACTCCTATGTTGAAGCTCTAGATTGCACTAGATTCTAAGTTTATTCACAACTTATACCTAAACTATATGAATCTTAGAGGAATTAAAAACCTCTTTATTTATAAAGATAAAACCTACTCTATGCAATTCATAACTCTTAAATAATCATAGATCCAAAATAATGAGATTAACTGCACATGGGGAGAAAAGTAAACATCATAAATATTTTCATTTTACAAACAAAATAATAATAAAATGTACAAAGTAAAATACAAAAGATAAAAGAAAGGTTAAAAGTAACCCAGATCCAAAGTACATACTTCTTTATATTTTTTCACATTTACCTAAACCAATATAAAACTCCAAAAAAATACATAAGAGCCAACCGTTTTACATGAATACTAAGGCTTCTATTTATAATATTATAATATAACTAAATTGGCAACACGATGTTGACTTGGTGGCATTGCAATACTACTGGGATGGTGCATCAGTTCACCATTTTTCGCATCGATTTACATGTATAATTGTCTTCCACTATGATGCAAGGCGAATTGGCACTATGGCACTCAATATGCTGCTATAATGCTTCCTGGATAGCATCTTAATGTAAATCTCTCCAACAAACTTTCTAAGGCTTATGTACAATGGCATTGTAGTACTATGGTAAAAAAAAAAAAAATATTGTAGTACTATGGTAAGATATGGGGTTCTAGCACTTAACTCTATGGCTTATAGGTGTTGGTTCAAATTTTATAATTTTTAACCACTTTCTTGCAGAAAAAAAATATTAGGATTATAAGCACAAATATAATAATTTATGCAATTTGGACTTTTCAACTTTTTCTCTTATCACAGTATTTCCAGTTTATGAGAAATATAAACATAAGTTATCATCAAGAAATACAAAAACTAAAAACAAAATCACTCAATTTTCCCTCAGCTAAAAAAGTGACTAATGTATTTTCAATTCAAATCCTTTACTATTTGATTTTTTTTCTATTGTTCTATTCATTCAAATTAAGAAAAAAAATTATTATTATTGAATATGTAGTCAAAGAGTGCAAGATGACTCATAGATGAGCTGAGACTCTATATTTGAGGTGCAACAATATTATGAGAAGAATAAAATTGCAATTAAAAAGCCTGATAGTTATTATATGGATTTTAGAATTTCCAGATATACATTATATAAGAAACTCATGCAGATCATCGCCTGATGTATATTGAGATATATCCATCATAAGTCTATATCAATGATAAATCCTAATTATTATGTCATCATTAATAGTCTTAATTTTTATTTTTTATCTAGTATAACTATTTCTTATTCTATTCTATTTTAGTTTCTAATATTATAATATATCTACTTTATCTTTTTTTTTTTTTTTAGATTACTCTCAGCTTTAATTATTTGTAAGGTTGGAGCCAAATTTGTTCATGGATGACACCCAACTTTACAAGTCAAATGACTTTGTGAATGGGTGACCTAGAACTTGTGAATGGAAAGAAAAGGATATGCTACATAAGTATTTTAATAAAATTACTCAAAAGCTTGATCAATCAATAGATCAGCAAAATGCCCTTCTTCACCCTTTAAGTTATGAGGGCTACTGGAAAGGCTTCACCAATAAAAAGAAAGTTGTATAAAGCTATACATGCTACTCAAGGCACACATCACCTCCTATAGCTAAGAGAGAGTAGAGGGATACGTAGTTCTTATGATCTATCTTTGGGTAAGCTCAATAGTGTTTATATTGGGTGAATTTAGTATCACCAAAGATGTCTTAACTAGTTTAATGATGTCAAATAGTAGGAATGAGCATATGAGCGAGTACCAATAATAGATTTCATGATGGTTAAGCATTGTTTAGGAGCCACTAACAACCTATGTTGTTCCTTGGATAGCCTAGAAGATATGGAAAATGAATTAAATATGTGAAAAAGATGAACTCGGTAGTTGACTTGTATGGTGGGTCAAGGTTAGTTTTATCTAGGTAGGTGCTTTTCTATAGTTGGTCTTGGATTTATAAGTGTTGAAGGCCCTTACCAATAATGAGAATAAGTTTTTGCGATGGCTACCTACCTTCAATGAGGCAAATGGTGAGTTACTTCGTTAACAACTTCATCCATAGCTCCCTGGGAGGGGCAACCTTCCATTGTAAGCCCGGGCGAGGGGGCCTAACGTTACTTGGGTGACTTCCTCTATAAAGCCCACTAGATGCAATTCCTCTCCTCGTAACCCATTAAATAATTACTAGAAGTTTGCAAAGACATAAGCGAGTACATAAGTATCATATTTATTATCAATAATTGAATCCATACATAAAAAACATCATTGCCAATCCTGAGCCTAAACAAAATATGTTTAGAGTTTATAATTAGGATAAAATTTGTTCATACAATTTATCCATAAATTTTACTCTAAAAATTTAAAATTTGGAGAATTAAATTGTCTTAGAATGTCAAGAAGAACTCTATTGAAATCACGAAATTTATCCTATACTTGAATTTAGCCTCTATGGATGAACAAGAAATAGTGATTTTTATTTTACCACATCAAGAAATAAAAGTTGTGTTAAAGTATTCATAATAAACTGTAATGAAGTGATGACCATTTTTGCTTATAGCCCAATCAAAGTCATAATAATCTTGCAATTCATGATTTGATCTTGAAAAAGGCATACCAAAATTTATTGTTCCATAAAGATAGCAAAGTAAGCATTTTAGCTAAAAATGTATAGGAAAGGGTTTATGCATGGGTTGAAATAAGTAATTTAATGAAAATAAAATATATGGTCTAGTGATTATCAAATTTTGTATGGAAGGTCAAGTTGCCTATAGAATTTAGGTTGGGTGTATAGTATAGAATTTGCAGTGATGATAGGTAATTTGGAAAGTATAGACAAATGAACTTACTTGTAATCTTATAGAACAACTTTATTGAGTAATTTTTCTATATACTAAGCTTAGTTAAGGTGAAGTACAGTTGTTGTTGAAGTGACTTGTAAATTAAGAAAGTAAGCAATGTGTCCAAGATTTTTCATAAGAAACTGAGAGTGCAAGCAAATTAGAAGAACATCAATGGCATTATTATCACTACTAATGAGCAACATATCATCAAAATACACAAGGATGAAAAAAAAAACACTAACCCATAGTTACATTAAAAAAAAATGAGGGATCAATTGAGTTTATAGTAAACCCATAGTTAAGAAGATGAGGAGAATAAGTCCCAAACCGTTATTGAGGTGCCTCTTTAAGCACTAAATGGTTTTCTTGGGTCATGAAACATGATTAGGAAATAGCACACCTTAAAAATTTGGAGGATGCAACATGTAAAAAATTTCATCAAGCTTCCTATGCATAAATGCATTGAAAACATCAAGTTGAAGAATGGGCCATTTGCAAGTGATTGCCATAGTGAAAAAAAATTAATGATAAGAAATTTTATTGTATCATGATATTCAAAGATAAAGTTTTATTTAGGTCCTTGTATAACCAAACAAGCTTTTTATTGAGTCATAGATCCATCTAATATATATTCAATTTAGAATAGCCAGTTGCAGGCTAACAAATTTTTATTAGATTTTTTAGGTACTATGATCCAAGTTCCTTACTTTTATAGCACTAAAACTCATCACTCATGGCTGGTCTCAAAATAATATACTTTATAGTTTGACAATAGCAGGATGGACTTGTTTGGATGATGCCATGTTGAAGCTAGATCAAAAATTAGTTTTGGTTTAAGACTTCTTATTTGAGATCTACAATATGGGGTGTCATAAAGGAGTAGGTGGTGTAGGCAATATATAAAAAGTAGTGGAGAAGCAACCAGTTAAGTGTTGGAATGAGAGTAGATTGTAAATGGCAAGGAACTTGAAGGTGGAGGTGGATTGACTACACAAACTATAGAGTTGGAACCTGCTAGAAAAATAAAGGAACGATGAACAAGTGTTGATGATGGAACATAGAGATTCATTGGTACAGAAATTAGTTCACTATGAGTGAATTTATATTAAAATATAGATTCAAGAAATTGAACATGCTTGAAAAGGTGTATGCGACTAGCAGTCAGATTAAAGCATTTATAGACTCTTGCATGAGAAGCATAGCCAAGAGAAATGGATGGTGTAAATTATGGTGTAAGTTTGCTAATGAGTTTTACGGGAAATCATGGATAACCCAAATAGCAAAATGTCTTGAGATGGTTGTAATTTGGGTTATGTTGGTATATACATTTATAGGGAGATGTGTAAAATTTTGGAAGGCAATTGGATAATAAGATAAGCAACTGTTAGAAGTGTATCCACCCAAAATTTTTGTGGCAAATTAGCATCAAACAATAGTGCATGCAAAATTTCAAGTAGGTGATGATGCTTTCATTCAACCAAACCATTTTATTAAGGCATGTAAGAGTAGCTTGATTGCACTACAGAAAAATCAGGGTTTACCGGCGGTCAAATCATTTTCTACGCGGTTTATACTGGCGGTTTAATAACCGCCGGAAAACCACCATTAGTTTAGGAAACCACCAGAAAATTAATATGAACAGCCGGAAAAAACTGCCAGTAATTGACATTTTTCCTGTAGTGTTGGTGGACAATACCAAAGTTATTCAATTGTTTTTTCAAAGATATTGTTTGCATACTTGCACCACTGTCAAAGGAGAGAATTTTAATTGGTTTTAAAATTATTTTTCAATAACCTGTTAGAATTGCAAAAAAATTAGAACAAGTTTCAAATTTTGAGCGTAATGGATAAACCCACTAATATCAAGAATAATTATCAACAAATAATAGATTATATTTGTAAGATTTCATATATATATATATATAATAGGGGAAGGTAGTCATGCATTAGAATGTATAAGTTCTAAACATTGAATACAATTTGGATAAGATGACAAAAACAATAAATGACTACATTTCGTGTGAGTAAAGGCAGAAGATGATAATTTTCTTGTAGGAACAAAAGCTAAATGTAGATGTTGAGTAGATAAACATGGGTGTCCCAATCACTGTACAAAAAAATATATGAGGTTGAGGTGGTGAGAAAGGTTGTAGACGATGAAGACGATGGTGAAAAATTGGAGGATGTTGAAAGTCTAACAGCATAAGACCATGAAAAAATGGACTTAGGTGAAGCTTCTTGTTGGCCTAGGAGTCGTTATTGATAAAACCATGAGAATAAAAAATAATACAACACCAATTTTCATAAGTTAATTTATGAAATAATAGAAAATTATGAGAAAGATTAGGGATGAGAAGAAAATTAGGCAAAATAAGCTTACAACATGGTCTTGGAAGTATGCCTTGACCAGATTAACCTATTGTGAGCAATTGGTCATTGTCGACATGGACTTGAAATGAACCCAAGTATGGCTGAGAGGAGTGAAGCTCAAAAGAATTGTAAGTATGAGATGAAGCACCTGAGTCCAAAAACCGATAAGCATTGGATGAAGTTTCAAAAGCAAGGTAAGCTTGAGGCGAGGATTGAAAGTAGATATTTGTCTAATGCCAACAATAAATTACAGAATGTCCAATTTTTTAACAAATTAGACACTTAGGCTTCGTTTGGGACAGCTTTTTTGGTGCTTCTAAAAGCTGCTTTCTAGTACAAAATTTAATTTTATTGTACTAGAAAGCGGCTTTTAGAAGCACCAAAAAAGCCGTCCCAAACGAAGCCTTAATATAGACGGGATAAGCGACCAACATGCAAAGTACTAGATGATATGAGTCATCACAAATGAAATCCTTCAAGTTATAACTTCACCCAGGAAGGTAAAAAAAAAAAACCCACAGCCATGAGAGCAGCCATAAGTTACAATGAGAGCGAGCAGCTTGTCAACAACAGAAGCGTATGAAGCATCAGGAGTAGTGTTGGTAACAAGGTTCAACTCTTCACTAAAGAATAAGGCATAAAATATCATTAAAACTTATTTTATGTAATTTTGTTTGAATGACTCGATGCCATTTAGTTCGAATGACATTTACAAGCTAAAATGTGGATGGCAGACCACTTTAAAGTGTACAAAATTATATCTTTAGAATGAATGATCATCTAAGTTTGAAACAATAAGTTACTGGCAATGGTGACGCTGCCAAAACTACTTGTTTGAGTGTTTGTATGGTAGAGCAAAAAATAACCATTAAAGCCAATAGCATAAAATAATTTAGGGCATTGAGACTTCCAAATGGGATGACTATTGGAGGTGAGCTAAATAGTAATGACATTATTGACATTAGACATGGATTTGGACTTCGAGGAACTTATAATTGGCTGCGGTATAGACAATTGAGAAATTCTTGTTATCTATTTTATTCTCCACTGCAAATGGCTTGAATGGTGCTAATAATGAGATCTTAATCAGATTCGCAACATAAGTACTGCTGTAAGCATGACTACCAAAACTTAAAGAAGTATAAAGTGATTTTTGGCAACAGTTTCTGTCTAAGACTTCATTTGAAACAACTTTCTTACTACTTTTAAAAATAACATTTTAATAGAAAATTTTTTCAAATTAAATTTTTTTTTACTAAAGAACTGCTTTAAAAATCAATAAAAATGTTATTCCAAATAAGGCTAAATGTCATTTTTATGAGTTGAAATAGATTTGATTGAGTAATGCCACCCAATATCAGTAGCAGATATATCCTCACGCACTAACAGTTGATTCCGGTCCAGATACACTACTAGTAATATGCAGAAGTTTATCATGTTAATATAAGAGCAATTCTTCACTGCTCAAAAACAATTCTCAAAGAATTACCACTCTTTCAACTTATTTAATTATGACATTTTTTTTTTTTTTTACACAACAACTAAACAGGCTCGATTTTAAAAAAAAGTTTGAGAGAGTCCCGTTTTCTATAGGGAGAAATTTACTTTTTTTTTTCAAATATTTTAGTTGCAACTATTTTTGGGGAATTTCTTCTCCGTCGACTCTTTATCCTCATTTTGATGTCAAAGTTAGTGGTGGTTCAGAAGATGTCGTTCGTTTGGAGGTTCTGATGGATCGTCTTTCATTGGAAATCGAAGAAGAATGGGAAAGGAAGTTCTTCTGGTGATTAAGGAGAGATCGTCTACTGATGTTAAGAATATTGTTTCGGTTTCTGGTAAAGGTGAAGATGTGCTTGCTGATATGATTTATAAAATTCCTCATTCTGTTGAAGGTGTTAAATCGAAAAAGGTTTTTAAGGGATCAAATGATTTTGTGGCTTGCTCTACTTCAGGAATGAAGATTTCTGTCAATAGATTTATTAAATTTAATTCAAATTCTGGGATTGCGGAAGGTTTATAAGCTAATGCAAAGTTTTGTGGTTGATCCAAATGATATGAAAATATGAAGTATTTATAATAAGGCTTCTGCTGATTTTCAAAATGCCTATGAAGGAATAAATTTTACTAATGTGGATGTTAACATGACATATATTCTAGTTCCGGATATATGTTTGAAGAATGATATTTCTAAAGCATGGAGTAAATGATCTAACATTAAAGTTGATTATTTTGATTTTGAATAAGTTCTGACAGAAGATGGGAAGGAGGTTAAACTTCATGTTCAGAATGAGGTGGCTGTGGGCTCCGAAAATTCGGCCCCGACCTCTGCCCGCTTGTTTGCTTTTCTTCAGTGGGGGAATTTTAACGGAATTAAGTTCTGGGGTAAATTTTGGAAGGCAGATGGGTTTTTAGATAAGACACTACCCAAAGATTTCGCCCTCATTTTACGAGGACTTTATGATCCGAGTTATGGTTTCCTATAGGCGCAAGCCCCTATAGTTAATTATCCCTCTCGATCACAAGAGAGAACTTTTGATTAAGGCTAGTCGTTAATCAGATACGTATAAATACGTGTTATCTGGCATATAGTAGCAGCATGGGTTGAATATTAAAGGGTTTGGAGATGTGATATTTGAAATAGAAATTTCACCACCTTGCACTTAAAGTGGATGGTGGGAGAATGGATGATGGACCCAATCAAGATCCCATGGTTCCGTCGTCCCGGGCCATCGTTGTCCCTAGTCTACTTAGTCAGAGGAGGTAGTCGACCGAACCTAACAGAAGGATCCTTGTCGGCAGCCATGGGTTTCTTCGTCCAAGGGGACCTTGTAGACCTAGGGTGGATGTTTTTCTAAGGGGGCAAATTTGAATCCACCTTAGCTAACAGAGGGCTTTGTGCCCTATCGATCATATCTTATTAATTCATGTCTGAAGGATTTGATGCCACTAAGGAACTTATTAGCTTTGGCCATAACCGGTATTTCGTGGTGCCATTTAACGACAAAACCACTCGATTCAGAGGGCCTCGGGTCATAACCGTTTATCCTACAGTGCCATTTGGTGGCAAAACCGCCGGTCAGAGGACATGCACCACGTCCTTATTTGCAAGAGATTGATTGAGAATGGATCCTAGTGATATTTTTGACTAGGCATTAGCTCTATATGAGCTGAAGTGATTTTCAGATTTGTCCACCTCGATAAACTGTTGTGAATGATGAATGGATTCTAATTTAAGTGTTTTATGGTTAGATTTGAATTTTAAAATATATTTGGATTTTGGAATTTTGAGGTTTTTGGGTTTTTTGATGGATCTTGGAAGGCATTTGAAAGTATTTGAAAACCCCTCCAATTGAGATCGGCATTCAACACGGCCATCATCGGGATGTTTGGGATCATTTTCATTTGATTTAACCTTGTCGACCCTATCAACTTCTCGATAGTGGATCGGGTTACGTAGGCTTTGTGCCTTTATTAGTGAATTCATATTCTTATAGTCCTTGGGGGCCTAATATAAATCTAATAAGATAAATACACAGGTCACTGCAATCATATATTTGTTTGATAGTTCGTACCCTGTCGACTCCTATTAATCCACATAGAAGGATCAGGTTCAAACCTAAATTCACTTATTGACCCGCGCAGTATCCCTAGCATCACGTGTGTACCAATAGCACGCTCGCTGGGGCCCATGTGGGTGCTTGGGGGCATTTTATACTTTTTTATCGGACCCTATTTATTTTCTCAGGAGGATTGGGTCTTAACTTATTGACCCGCGCAACATTCCTAAGTGTCACGTGTATATCAAAAACACGCTCGTCGAGGCCCATGCGAGTGTTTGTGGGCATTTTGTTATTAAATCCTATCAACTCCTTTTTACCTACTTTGGAGGATCAGGTTTAAATTTGTTGACCCGCATAGCATCCCTAGACGTCATGTGTGTTCCCACAACGAGCTAATCAGGGCCCATACAGGTGTTATATTTATACTTACCCCACGTGTACCTATGTGTATACAAACTACAGTGCATGTGCGAGGGAATTTTGAATATTTGACGAGTCTTTTACGATAGATCATAGAAGTTTATGTTGTCGTAACCTTTTCAGTATTTGCTTGTGGATAGTACATTAAATATAGAACATTTCTTCTGCAATAATGTGCACACTTTCTTATAGCTTTATCAGTTACAAAGGAGTTGGTGTGCCCCAATGTGCACTGATGTTGACTTCCATATGAACTGCATTCATTGTATATTCTCTTTGTGCACTTCGATTTGATAGATAGTTGTGAGCTTAGATCGCAAAGATTTGCATTGATCTTTAACAGCACATTTGTCAACATTGCTTATAAACTCTGGTGAGCATAATACGTAGTGTTGTTGACCTCTGAATAATACCCAAAGGAAACAAAAAACAACGACAAAAAATACCTCGTATCGTGTCGGATCCACGAATCCTGCTGAATCGTCGCTGCTACCGTCATTTCTCCGCACTTCCTACATGAAATATGCTCTCGATCGCTGCCCCGTTCTCTTCGTTAAATATTGACCCAAAGCCCTCGATCTTCCCTCTACTCTCCGACTCCACACAAAATCCTCTTCCTCTCCAACTCTCGACCTACCCCAACCTTACGAGCCCAGGCCGACGACAACCCTCAGCCGAATCCCATCTTCCGAGCTCTTATCGCCTGAAGATAACTCGATGCTAGATCTTCCTATCCCATCCGTCTAGAGAAAGAGAGAGAGAGAGAGAGAGAGAGAGAGAGAGAGCTTCCTCCTCACCTTCAACTCGAAGCTTCCCCTAGCCGAAGCCACCTCCTTCGATGAACTCCCTTGCCGCCGGATCAGGAAACATTTTGATCAGAAGGAACGACTGGAGTTTGTTCGTTGTGAGGGTAACCTATTCCCTTGCATGCACTTCTTCGGCCGTATCCCATAAATCCAGTGAATGGTAAGCAAAGAGAAGCAAAGGATTTTGCTCAAATCCGACATGATTTTGATCTAATCATGCTTATATCCTGTATATATCATACTCTAACCCTTCGTTAATCATAATTAATCATGTTTGATTAATTATGATTATTTATAATTGAGTGTAATTAATTACAAGTAATTGTAATTAATTAATAATTACAATTAAGTCTAATTAAGTATTTTTAATTATTTTTTATCTTAATTTATAATTATTTATAATTATTCATAATTGATATATTCTCAAAAGATTATCTTAATCAAGCACGAATCTCGAGGCAGAATCAAACCGAAAACTTAAAAAATTAAATTCAGGAGCATCTGAACTCCGATTTCAGCGATCTTATAGTCAAACTGAGCATCTTGGAAATACCAACCCAACGACACCAAACTCAACTCAATCTGTTTCCAAATGAGTCTGAATCGAAGACTCGAAGTGTTTTTGCAAAGTTCAAATCACAATTTGAGTTACCAAACGGTATCCGATTTTAACGAGCTTATACTCTAATCGAACGGCTCGATGAGACGAATCCCATGAGCCCAAGATCACTGAATTCAGAAATCAATAAGGCATTCAAATGTCCAACGAATGGTGCATGATCGAAGGATTCAACATCAATCGTCCATTCGACCACTCCCTATTCGCCCCTGATCTCACACCTATTTACAAGCCATGCCACTCCATAAAAACTATAAATAGAGCCCTCATTCTTCACAAGATGACTCAAGTGAGAAGAGAAGAGAATAAGGAGGAGAATCAGCTCCTCTTCGACCCACCGCCGGAGTTCTTTCCACCGCCTGAATACACTGGAATTCTGTCGGATTTTCGGGAGACGTCGGAATTCTGTAAAACTTTGTAACTTTGTTTCAATTTAAAAGAAACCGATTGTAATTTGATCGTCCTGACCTGTGGGACGAATCAACCTCTGTACTTCAAACGAACACTAGTGGATTTACTTCAACTAGTCGCGACTGAAATTACTAGATGGACAAGAAGGGGGGTGAATTGTGAATGATTTATAGCAATAAATAAAACCTAAATAGGAGTTCCAATATTTTGATATTTTTTAAGGTTTTATCATGAAAATAAAGTGCAACAATGGAATCCTATTCAATCACAATATTTCACCAAGCAAATATACTAAAAAAGAAAAATGCACGCAAGAATAAAAACAATAAGGAAAAAGCACACCGGATTTTTATAGTGGTTCAGTCAAACCATGACCTACGTCCACTCCTTGGAGTCCTCCGCTCTAGGAATTTCACTACAAGCAATAGCTCTCCTTTTTCCCCTCTTGGCAAAGCGGAGAAGCCCTTACAATACTCCCTTTCACCAACCCGGCGTGGCGGAGTGCCAAACTCTATTTTCACCCTCCTGGCGACGGCAGAGAACCTTCTCGTTTTTCTTCCTCCTGGAGAAGGAAGAGTACCTCGAGGTCATGGATGTAGAAGATCCTTCCCCATGGAGATCCTCTCACAAATTCTTCTAGGGCCATAGGAGGAGCAAGATGCAGCAAGTTCGGAGCAATCATGTGATCTCCCTCACACCTTTTCTCCCTCACAGCACTCACCTTCTCCTTCCTCTCTCAAACCCTAAAGAACTTCACAAGAGCTCTCTCTCACTTGGAATCCCTCTCTAACCACGTTCTCCTCTCTGATTCACACACACAAAAACATAACTATTTTGACACCTTAAAATGGGCTCCAAAATCCTTAAAATGTCAAAGTAGCTGTTACTATCGTACAGTACGATTTCTAATCGTACCGTACAATATGTATACCAAGCTTCGTCCCGGTACGAAGATGTAGGAATAGTTCAAAATCAATCGTACTATACGATAATGAATCGTACGATACGATCCTCAACATTACTAATCATACAGGACGATAGCATGGACGATCAAATGTCGTCTCTGTTCATCGTATTGTACGATATATATCTTACAGTACGAATGGTCAAAATTCAAGGCATCGTCCAGGATGAATTCCGAGACGATCAACAGTCATCTCTGTTCATCGTATAGTACGATCTACATCGTAATGTACGATGAGGGAAAACCAATGGATCGTTCAGGACGATCTCCGGGACGATCAGAATTCGTCTCTGTTCATCGTATTATACGAACTGGTTCGTACAGTATGATATTCAATTTTAAATTGAGCCTTGAATTATTCCACTAATCACGGGTTAATTTAAGTAAGTATTAAAATAAATCGTACAGTATGAATTACTTCGCACAGTACGAACTGCGGAGAAAAAACTTACTTAAGTTAATTTGATGGCTAGGGTTTTGGATTTGAACATATCGTACAGTACGATTTTGATTCGTATGGTATGATCTATTCACAGAATCATCCTACAAGCTCAGATCGTACGGTACAAAATAACTTCGTACAGTACGATCTACAGAGAAAGAAAATCTCCAAATTTTTCTTTTAAAAAACACTCTCCCCTTGTGTGTGTGCTTGGTTGCTCAGAATTTTATGCATTTTATGGCCAGACTCAAAAAAAGTAAAAATAAAATAAATAAAAATACATTGTCAGACTCATACTCCTAATCTACCCATTCTTAAGTCTTCCTGTCGTCCTAAGTAGCTTGTGATTTTCCTGAAAATGTTAGTACTCACGGACAATAGGAAACAAAATAATATTCAATGAATAGATAATTCAGACGACATTGTTTATCATCATCAAAATCTCAAACTCGGGGTCATGGGTTGTAACAATCTACCCCTTTTTGATGATGTCAAACAATGTTTGTTGTAGGCAAGTTTGAAGAACTTTTTTTTTATTGAAACAAAAATGCAATAAAAAGAAAAATGCAGTACGAGATAAAAAGAAATGCATTTAACCATACAACAAAACTACAACAACCTTCTCCCCCTTTTGACAGCTCCAAAAAGAGGAGCAAACTCTAAGAAAATGAAAAAAGGAAAAACTACAATACAAAGGTAATTTAAAGCGGAGGATCCTAATCAGTTGGTGGTGGAGGTGGGTGTGGTTGGAAATACTGAAGGAGAGCGTCAAATCGATAGTCAATAGCGGTGAAGCATTCCCCAAACCATCGCATGTCAGTCTCGTGTTGCTGATGTTGCTCTTGAATAGTATCGCGACGAGTTTGAAGTTGGTCGATGCGTTCGACCAAATCATCATGAGTGTGTGCTGGTGCAGGTGCTCAGGGTGATGCATATCGTCGTGGACGTGCTTGAGTTGCGGACAGGGCATCTTCTCATTCTTCTTCATCAAAGACAGGTTCTTCAGGCTCGTGTCCCCGATGGAAAAGAATACGGAAAGAGGCATCCGTATAAAAGATAAGAACATTATCGTGTTCACCAGGATAGGTCAATTGATATTTATTTTAGAGGATATATCCTATAAGGTGACCAAGAGCTAGATTTTATTTCCGTCGAGTAGTAGGGAGACGAACAAAGGTCATATGGAGAATGTAGTCAACAATTAAATCAACCTCATCGAATTTGGTGTTGGACATGATGAGATAGGTAGTGACAGATAAAACTGGGGTCATGTTTATCCGGTCGCCAGCTTTGGGTATTATAGAGGTTCTAAGGCATGTTGAATAATTCTGGCATTCCGATTTAGTGATTGGATGAGGGGCTGGTGTTGATAGAATGCGTCGTTCCTAAGGACTCGATTAACATCGCTCCAATCAAATTCGTTTGTGAGGAAGGAACGAACCCTAGGACCTTCAGTGGATAGCCCAATATAGTGGCTGATGTCTGCTCTAGTGATCTCTATGTTTTGACGACAAACAAAGGAGTGGAAAGTTGTGTTGTCGACAGTGTAAGTGAGATTGGCTAGAAATTCTAATAAAAGTTCAAAGTTGTAGGGAAAGGCCAGGGTGAGGAGGAACTGAAAGGTGGTGGAAGCAAAGAGGTTCAGTACCTCAAAATTTAGGGCAGCCTGATTGAGCATTTTGGAAGGTGTAATTTTGCAGGCTTTATACTTTTGATAGGCTTCCTCATTTTCAGCACTCAGGAAACGAGCGCTATGACGGCTAGAAGAAGACGAAATTCAAGCTGCCAAATGACCTCTCTTGCTGGAACTAGACATCGTGTAGAGGCTGAGTTAAAGGTGAGAAGGACCAGGTGTGAGTGAAGTGAGTTGCAAGTGAGGAGATCTGACTAGCCGGACAATTTATAAAGTTTCCCCGAAATCATACAGAACGATAGCGTTTCGTACAGTACGATATAGTATTAATTATTCTGACGGATCATTTCAGGAAAAGGTGGTAAAAGCGTAGATATCGTACTGTACGATCAAAAGAATATCGATCATCCCGAGGGTCATCAGTACGACTTTTGACCAAAAGTTTCTTATTGTATGAACAGTTGTATCGTACAGTACGATAAGTAATAATATCGTACCAGACAGATTTAACTCGTGCTCATCTATTTTGCTTAGGTGGATCGTACAGTACGAAGAGTTGGTATCGTACTGTACGAACACCAATAATGTCATACCAAACTGAGTTATGTCGTCCCAATCCGTTCGCTGACGTGTCTCGTACAGTACGAAGTGGAGGTATCGTACCATACGATGCTCAATAATGTCGTACCAAACGGACTTGAATGACTGCCAATTGTATCGTACAGTATAATATAAATCGTATAGTATGATCAATAGAGGCAAAATTTTCTTATGGTTATTCTCTGTGCAGATTTAGATGTATCGTACAGTACGATAGTGGATCATACAGTACGATGATTCAATGTCAAATTTGGTTATTTTGTGTGGTGAGTGAGTGTGTGATTATCAGGAACAACCCTTTTTTTTATGCATTTATGTCAATGACACCTAGTCTAGTTCTCAAGGTGCTGAAGCTGTCAAATGCAAGTGGTTTTATTAATATGTCAGCCAATTGATCCTCTGTAGCGATGTGATGCAATTCTATATCTCCCTTAGCAACGTGATCTCTTATAAAATGGTGTCTAATGTCAATGTGTTTCGTTCGAGAGTGCTGAATTGGGTTCTTAGAGATGCAAATTGCACTTGTGTTGTCACATATGATTGAAATGGTTCCTACGGGTAGGCCAAGATCAAGAATTTGTTATTTTAACCATAGTACTTGTGCAATGCAACTTCCTACTGTAATATATTCTACCTCGATTGTGGAAAGGACTGCTGAGTTTTGCTTCCTACTGGACCAAGACACTAATGATTATTCAATGAATTGGAAGGTACCAGAGGTACTTTTTCTATCTATCATACATCCTACAAAATCAGAATTTGAGTACCCTAAGATTTCAAAGGAAGTGATGTGCCTGGGATACCAAATTTCTAAGTTTGGGGTGCCTAGTAGATATCTAAGAATTCTCTTGATAGAAATTAAGTGAGACTCTTTAGGATCGAATTGAAAATGGGCACAGAGGCACACACTAAACATTATGTCCGGTCTACTGGCAGTTAGGTAAAGAAGGGATCCAATCATTCCTCTATACTTTTTCTGATCTATTGACTTTCCACTGGGATCTTTGTCTAATTGAATTGTTGAGCTCATTGGGGTGTTCATGGGTTTTGTATTCTTCATTTCGTATTTTTTCAAAATGTCTTTAATGTACTTTGCTTGGCTAAAAAATGTTCCGTTCTCCATTTATTTTACACTAAAGCCAAGAAAGTAATTTAGTTCTCCCATCATGCTCATTTCAAACTCATTACTCATTGTTTTTGAAAATTCATCACACAAGTTTTTATCCGAAGATCCAAAAAAGATGTCGTCCAAGTAAATTTGAACAATGAGAATTTCTTCTTTAATTTTTTGTAGAAAGAGTGTAGTATCTACACTACCTTTTACAAATCCTCTATTCAGTAAAAATGAGCTAAGTCTCTCATACCAGGCTCTAGTGCTTGCTTTAATCCATAAAGTGCATTTTTTTATTTGAATACGTGATTTGGAAATTATGAACTTTCAAATCCGGGGGGTTGCTCAACATAGACATCTTCCTTAATTACCCCATTCAGAAATGCACTCTTTACATCCATTTTATATAATTTAAAGTTCTTAAAGCAAGAAAAAGCTAAGAGCACTTTTATGGCTTCAAGTCTATCAACAAGGGCAAAGGTTTCTTCAAAGTCTATTCCCTCAATTTGGTTGTACCCCTTAGCTACTAATCTGTCTTTATTCCTTATTATTGTTCCTGAATCATTCACCTTATTCTTGAAGACCCATTTTGTTCCAACAACACTTTGTTCTTTATGTCTCTTGACTAACTCCCAAACATCATTCCTGGTGAATTGGTTCAGCTCTTCTTGCATTGCTAGAATCCAGAATTCATCTCCTAAGACTTGATCTATACTTGTGGGTTCCATCATAGAGATGAATGTTGAATGACTAACCTCCTTTCTAAGTCCATGCCTAGTTCTTACACCTTCTGAAGGGTCTCTTAAAATTAACTCTTTAGGATGACTAGAAGAATATCTCTATTCTCTAGGCAAATCTTTCTGAGGTTCTACCCTTTCTCCTAAGGTCATAGTCTCTACTCCTTGAATTGCCTCTATTTCATCATCTTCAATTTTAGATTTAGAGGGCTTATCTGATTCATCAAATACTACATGGGTGGACTCTTCTACCACTAGGGTTCTCTTATTAAAGATTCTATAGACCTTACCTACAGATGAATAACCTAAGAAGACACCCTCATCAGACTTAGGATCAAATTTTCCTAAGGGATGTTTGCCATTATTCAAGATGAAGCACTTGCACCCAAAAACATGTAAGTGTGAAAGGTTTGGTGTCCTACCCTTAAGGAGTTCATAAGGAGTTTTGTTCAGCTTTGATATAATGTTCACCCTATTCAAAACATAGCACGCTGTGTTGACTTTTTCTGCCCAAAAGTATCTAGGAAGAGTATACTCTGCTAACATTGCCCTAGCAGCTTCTACCAAAGTTCTATTTTTCCTTTCTGCTATACCATTTTGCTGAGGTGTTCTAGGGGCTGAGAAATTGTGTTCTATTGCTATCTCTTGATAGAATGATTCAAATCTATCATTTTGGAACTCTCCGCCATGATCACTATGGATTATTGATATTTCACAACCTAATTTTTGTTGAATCCATGTGGAGAATACCTTGAATTTCTCAAAAGACTCATTCTTATGTGCTAGGAACCTTACCCAAGTGAACCTAGTGAAGTCATCTAAATCACAAATCCATAATTTTTTCACCTAGGCTGGTTGTACTAATGGGTCCAAATAGGTCCATGTGTAGGATTTCTAATGGTCTAGAGGTGATCACATCTCTGATTGAATGAAAGGATGATTTGACTTCTTTTTCTAGTTGGCAAGCATCATATAAATGTTCCTTTGTGAAATCTAACTTAGGTAAGCCTCTAACTAGGTTTTTCTGAGTGATATTTTTAAGAGTTTTCATACTAACATGACAGTCTCCTATGCCATAGTCATGAGTCATCAACTATTATTTTCAAATGAAATGAATTTGAACTATCAATACAGTCAAGGTCTAACATGTAAACATTGTTCATTCATTTTTCTTCTAAAACTAGTTTATTATTTAAACTAATCAGGCATTTATCAGATAGAAATTTAATATCAAAACCTTTGTCACACTGTTGACTAATGCTAAGTAAGTTATGCTTCAAACCATCAACTAATAAAACATTTTCAATTAAAAAATTCTTAGCATTACCAATAGTACCTGAGCCTATCACTTTTCTGGTAGTGTTGTCTCCTAATGTTACTTTGCCTCCATTTCTGGTCTTCAGTAGGATGAACTTCTTCATATCTGCAGTCATTTGTCATGAGCAGCCACTATACAGTTACCACATGCTCTCACTAGGTCTTTTTTGAGAGCATCCCTACAATTTTATTCAAAGATTAGATTTGGGAATCAAAGTGAGTTTGGGTTCCTCCTTATGCTTGCATGAATGAGATGTTTGCATATTATGCTGTGATAGATGCAGTTTAGGTCTCCATACTAAGTGTGTCCTACGGTGAATTGTGCATGTGCGGGCTATGTGACCTTGCATGCCACAATAGAAGCACCTAACACCAGGAAATGGATTTACTAACCTATGTGGGTAGTGGCTCCTCTTCCTAAGGTTATGTGATGCATGCTGTGTTGGGGGTTGACTAGGTTGGGCTAATGTGAGTGATGCAATTTCTTTTTCTAATTCTTTGATTCTTTCTTGAAAAGTGTTGTTTTAATATGTCAATTCATAAACTTCTATTTTTAACAAATGCTCATTGTGATCTACTTCTAATGCAAGTTTGTCTAATCTATAAAAAGCCTCTTCTAGTTCAATATGAGTGGTTTTAAAGGTTTTATGCGTTTCAATTAGTTCAATATGCTTCTTATTTAATTCATCATACTCCTCAAGAAGTAGCTTATGATCTCTATCTAAATCAGAATTTTCCTTAAATAACTTAGCATGCTCGGTTTGTAAAGAACTAAATTCAATATTAAGCTTGGCATGCATCTTTTTCAACTTCCTATATGAGTCATGGATATTCTCAGAAATAAGTAACAATTCTTCATAAGAAAGTTAACATACCTCATCTTGTTCTAGTTGATCAAGATTATCATTAACCATAACACACAAATTTGTTACCTCCTCCTCTGCTTCTTCTTCTGACGATTCTGAGACAGAGTCAGCCCAAAAAGCTTTTTGTGTCCTCATCTTTCCTTTCTTGTATTTGGCTTTGTCATCACCTTTCTCCTTAGTTGGTTGGCTCTTTAGATTGGGGCAATCGGCTCGAAGGTGGCCTGGCTTCATGCACTCAAAATAGATTATATAAGATAAAGCTTTATTAGACTTCGAGTTTTTTCTCTTCAGGAAGTTCTTGAACTGTCGGGTCATCAGTGCTATCTCATCCTCTTCCTCCCCTATAGCGCTTTCACTTTTTGAGTTGTTTGCTTTTAACGCTACCGTTCGCCGTTTTTTCTTTTCACCTACATTACTTTGTCTCTAACTCACTCCTTGCTTGTATGCAATGGGTGACCCAAGGAGATTATCAAAAGAATAAATGTTAAGGTCTTTAGATTCTGCGATAGCAGTTATCTTTGTATCATATGAACTAGGTAAGCATCTAAGAATTTTATTAACTTTCTCAGAATTAGAAATCTCTTACCTAATGCATGCAAGGATGTCATGATTTGGGTGAACCTAGTGTACATGTCAGATATTATTTCGCTAGGTTTCATACGGAAGAGTTCATAATCATGTAATAAGATGTTAAGCCTAGACTGTTTTACTTCACCTTTTCCTTCGTATGTAATGCACAGTCTATCCCAAATCTCCTTACTAGTGGCACAGGTAGAAACTCTCATATAATCTTCAGACTTTAATGCACAGAAAAAGAAATTTAAACACTTAGCATTCAATTGGGCTAATTCCCTATCCTCATTGCTCCATTCATTAAAAGGTACAGGAGTTTTCAATCCATTGACAGTTTTAAAAGGTGCAACATATCCAACATTCACTAACATCCACATGCGGTAATCAATAGACTGTAAAAAAGTAAACATTCTAATTTTCCAGAAATCAAACGGAATGTTATCAAAAAGTGGTGGACGGGTTATTGAATAACCCTCCGTGGTGTTACGATTACCAAAATGCGATATGATCATTTTTTCAAGGTTTTCTAAAACACTATTTTTGAAAATATGCTCTAATACCAATTGAAATTACTAGATGGATAAGAGGGGGGTGAATTGTGAAAGATTTATAGTAATAAATAAAATATAAATAGAAGTTCTAATATTTTTAAAAAATTTTAAGGTTTTATCATAAAAATAAAGTGCAACAATGGAATTCTATTCAATCACAATATTTCACCAAGCAAATATACTGAAAATGAAAAATGCACGCAAGAATAAAAACGATAAGGAAAAAGCACACCGAATTTTTATAGATGTTCGGTCAAACCATGACCTACATCCACTCCCCGGAGTCCTCCGCTCCGGGAATTTTACTACAAGCAATAGCTCTCCTTTTGCCCCCCTTGGCAAGGCGGAGAAGCCCTTACAATACTCCCTTTCACCAACCCGACGTGGCGGAGTGCCAAACTCTGTTTTAACCTTCCTCGCGACGGCAGAGAATCTTCTCATTTTTCTCCCTCCTGGAGAAGGCAGAGTAACTCGAGGTCACGGATGTAGAAGAGCCTTCCCCTTGGAAATCCTCTCATAAATTCTTCTAGGGCCACAGGAGGAGGAAGATGCAGTAAGTTCGAAGCAACCGTGTGATCTCCCTCCACCTTTTCTCCCTCATAGCGCTCACCTTCTCCTTCCTCTCTCAAACCCTAAAGAACTTCACAAAAGCTCTCTCCCTTGGAATCCCTCTCTAACCAAGTTCTCCTCTCTGTTTCACTCACACAAAAACATAACTATTTTTACACCTTTAAACGGGTTCCAAAATCCCTGAAACTTCAAAGTAGCCGTTACTATCGTATAATATGATTTCTAATCGTACCGTATGATATGTATACCAAAACTTCATCCTGGTACAAAGATGTACAAACATTTCAAAATCAATTGTATTGTACGATAATGAATCCTACGGTATGATCCTCAACATTAATGATCGCACAGGATGATAGCATCGACGATCAAATGTCGTCTCTGTTGATCATATTGTACAATATATATCGTACAGTACGAATGGTCAAAATTCAAGGCATCGTCCAGGACGAATTTCGGGACAATCCAGAGTCGTCTCTATTTATCGTATAATACGATCTACATCGTACTATACGACGAGTAAAAACCAATGGATCGTCCAGGACGATCTCTGGGACAATCAGAATTCTTGTCTGTTCATCGTATTGTACGAATTTGTTCGTACAGTACGATATTATATTTTAAATTGAGCCTTGAATTATTCCACTAATCACGGGTTAATTTAAGTATGTATTTAAAATAAATTGTACAGTATGAATTACTTCGTACAATACGAACGGCGGAGAAAAAACTTACTTAAGTTAATTTGATGGCTAGGGTTTTGTATTTGAACATATCGTATAGTATGATTTTGATTCGTACGGTATGATCTATTCACAGAATCGTCCTACAAGCTCATATCGTACTGTACAAAATAACTTTGTAAAGTATGATCTACAGAGAAAGAAAATCTCCAAATTCTTCTTTTAAAAAACCCTCTCCCCTTGTATGTGTGCGTGGTTGCTCGGACTTTTATACATTTTGTGGCCAGACTAAAAAAAAGTAAAAATAAAATAAATAAAAATACATTGTCATACTCATACTCCTAATCTACCCATTCTTAAGTCTTCCTGTCGTCCTGAGTAGCTTGTGATCTTCCTGAAATGTTAAAAGTCATGGATAATAGCAAATAAAATAATATTCAATGAATAAATAATTCAGACGACATTATTTGTCATCATTAAAATCTCAAACTCGGGATTATGGGTTGCAACAGTGGCCACATAATTTTTTCCCTTTTTCGGGTTTTCCACGTAAAAGTCCTGGTATTCATTTTCTCCTTTCCTGTTTGTGTGTGCTGAATATTCATACACCGCTTGGACGTAAAATTACGAACTCTACCACCGTGTATATTCTAGCCCACAACAGTTTGACACCATCTGTGAGAAACCATATCCCACTACTTCAAGTATTGCTATGATGGTCAACAGGCGCATCAGTCATATTGTTAGAGCTTCTCGCTCTAACTCTCGTCAGTCCAAAAATCATTCTATTAACCATAGACACCTGATGTCTGCCTATTTTCATCCTGGGGGCAGAATCCTGCCGGGGAAGGGACCTCAGGACCTTCTTTAGAAGAAAGAATCCAAAAGATGGAAGAATCTCAAAACGAGATCCTCCAACTCCTGTGAGAGAATTGACAGCCGGCATTGGCACAATGGGAGGAAGTTCTTCTCCCTCAGGATCCACCATGGGTCGAAGATGTCTGATTCGGACATCTTCAAGAAGAAATTCATCTTCCTCCACCTAGAAGAATTCCTAAGTCACGATAGGATAATGAACTCATCGATACACCAAGTTCTACACATCCTCCGCCCTCAACTCGGCAGCCTCACACTTTCTCGGATCTCCCATAAGACTCTGCCCAACCACACGTTGAGGAGCTCCCTCACAACGCCCTGCATCACGAACTACAAAGGTTGGTAAGGGAAGAATTCTCCCAAGGGGGTACGACACAAACTCTCTGACTGAGAGGCTTCTAGGAGTCATCACCTCTAACTGAGGCCATACTACAGTATCCCATTCCAGCTAGATTTAAAGTACCTAGCATCAAATCTTAAGACGGAACGTCCGACCAGTACGAGCATATCGACCACTACATAACCATTATGCACATTCAGCGAGCCTCAGACACCCTCCTCTGCCAAGTCTTTCTAGCCACCCTCTAAGGACAGGCTCGAACGTGGTTCTATTCACTTCCGCCTGGAACGATCCCCTCATTCGTAAAATTAGCCAAAGCTTTTGTCGAGCAGTTCATAGCCAACCGAAGAATTGCTAAGGATTCTTCTCAACTCTCCAGGATCTATCAAAATGAGGGAGAATCGTTGAAGGAGTATTTTCAGCTGTTTTCCACTGAAGCTCGACAAATCCCAAGAGTAGATCCTGAACTGTTGAGACGAGTCTTCCTTGGAGGCCTTCGCCCTGGCCCCTTCTATTCGGCACTTATACGCGACATTATTCCTTCATATGCTGATTTAATTCACCAGGTAGAAGCTCAAATCTCGGCAGATGAGGCTATAAACGCCCATAGGAAATAGTTTGAGCAATCTACTGGAAAGCGCAATGGTGCACCCTGGGCGAATAATTCTTCCTCACAACGAAAGAGGCAAGGGAAGAACAATCTGCCCTCTAAGTACATCGTTTAAAAATAGCAACACACGAACTACACATACAATCACCACAAATAAAATGAAAGTAATACAGACAACGTCAGAATATTCCTACTGAATCTCAAGGTCATCCTCGTCCTCCTCCAAAGCAAAAATCTGCTGCAAATCACTCTCCAATTCTTCACCGTCAGAGTTTGGAAAAGGATCACCATATGCCTAGCTCGGAGTCAACCCCTCGATCTCCCCTCTGTTCTTACATTGCACTGCATGAACACCCTTCATGAAGCCTTTGATGAAGCCATATTCCATAAGCTCTACTTCTAAAGCCTTCAGCTCTACGTCATAAAAATGATCACGAGCTTCCTGAACTTGATCCTCGATAATTATCTTAAAGGCGTGAGATTTTTTGAACTCTTCTACGGTTGCGGACGGTGACAGTTGAGTTACCTTCTCCGACAATTTGTTCAGGAGCTTCTTATTCTCATCCTCAAGGATTTGTAAATCTTTCAGTTGTTGGTTGTGTTAATGATAGTTGCTATTTGCATGTTTTACATTCTTGCAACTTGTATAGTTTTGATGATTCCAAATATTATTATTCTTTGTGTAGTTATCTCCTAACAATTTTTAAAAATTTTGTATTTGCTCTTGTGTGTACTAACATTTCAGGTGAATCAAACTCTCAAACATGAAGATTTCAAATCAAATTCAGCAAGAAATTCTTTTGAATTTTGAAGTTTAAAAAAATGTCATTTTTTAATTGAAAATGAGTGATTGTAATTGAGTGAATAAAAACATATACATACACATAAGGAGATCATATAAATTTTATACTGATCGTATGGAACGATATCAATTCGTACGGGATGATTAGACAGTTATCTCCTATTAAGAGCACATGGAATGAATAGGAACTGCCTAGAAAATTTTTCTAAGTCCTTTTCGTCCGGGACGAAATTAATTATCGTCAGGGACGATCTGCTCTCAGAAAAAATTTCGTCCAGATGAAATTAATTATTGTACAGGACGAGTTGCTCTCTGTAAAAAATTTGTCCAGACGAACATATTTTCGTCCAGACGATATAACCAACTTAGGACAGTTTTTCTATGTTCGTTCTGTAGTTTTTGGAACCAACCTGGTTATAACCGTTTGTACCGGACGAACTTGGTTCATACGGGACGATCAGCTTGTACGAAATCATTTCATACACATATACAAACAGGTTCATTTCAAGGCTTTTAAGTAAAATCGTCCGGGACAATTTTTAATCGTACGGGACGATCTTGAACATGATAACTTGAAATCTGCCATTTTTAGATGGCTTTTCTTCTCTCTTCTATAAATAGGTTATTCTAAACTGCAACTTAATCTTTTTGTTCATTGATCTTCGTGCCTATTTAGAAGAGTGTTAAGGAGAGAGTTTGAGAGAGCATTTCAAGGAGATTTCTTGCCGTTGGAGCGAGAAGGTTTCACTTAGTACACAAGGGTAAGTGTTTCCACTTTTAAGTTTGAGATTACTTCACTCTTCTCTCTTTTCTTTTAGATTGGACTTGTGAAGAAGATCTTGGAAGAAGATCCAGTTCTCTGCCGACACTAGAAAAATGTGAACAACCGAGGGTTCTCTGCCTACACTTGGAGAGTGTAAAAGGACGAAGGATTCTCTGCGTACACTTGGAGGGTGTGAAAGGATGAAAGGTTCTCTACCTACACTTGGAGGGTGTGAAAGGATGACGGTACTCTGCCAACATTGGGAATATTGTGAAAGGACGAACAGTTCTCTGTCGACATCGGGGGAGTGTGAAAGGACGACAGTTCTCTGCCGCACCGGGTAGTGGTGAAAAGAGTTTGTAAAGGCTTCTCCGCCTTGCTGTGGGTGCTAAAGGAGAGTCACTATTAGTATTAGTACAATACTCAGAGGGTGCCCCTGGGGAGTGGATGTAGGTCTGGTTTTGACCGAACCACTATAAATCTGGTGTCATTTATTTTCCGCTGCTTATTTACTTTTTGTGTTTAAAACTTTGTGGTTGAAAAAGTTTTCTAGAAAAATTAACAAACTAAAGTTTTATTTCCTTTAAATTTTTAAAGAGGGTTAAAATTTTAATTACCAATTCACCCCCCCTCTTGGTTAGCCTTGGGATATTTAATTAGGCTTAACATCCTAATTCTTATTGAACGAGTTTCAACAAGTGGTATCAGAGCTTGGTTTCAAAATCATAAGTTTATACTACTTTTTGATTAACATAGATGACTACATTTGGAAACAGAAATACACCTGAGGGTTATTCTATTACTAGACCTCCACTGTTTAAAAACATTCATTTTGATTTTTGGAAAACACGCATTCTACATTTTTACAGTCACTTGATTATCGCATGTGGATTTTAGTTCAGGAAGGGTATACAAAACCAACTAGATTAGTTGATGGAGTATGAGTTGAAACACCTGCATATTAAGCCTTAATAGTAAATATGTTTTAATTGGAAAAAGGGTAAACAATGTCTATATGCTAGATTTGAATTGCTTTCATAATCCTATTATTTTTTTGTTTGAAAACTGTATCTGATGAGTCATGGCTTTGGCATAGGAGACTTTGTCACTCTAGCATGAAAAATCTTAGGAGAATTATCCAAAAAGACTTAGTGAGAGGAATACCAAAACTAGACTTTACTAAGGACCACCTTTGTGATGCATGTCAATTAGGTAAATAAGTGAAGTCCTCTTTTCAAACCAATAAGGATCTTATAACAAGTAAACCTTTAGAAATTTTGCATATGGATCTTTTTGTACCAGTTGGAACAATAAGTCTAGTAGGAAAGATATATGGATTTATGATTGTGGATGATTACACTAGATTCACTTGGGTTAAATTTCTATTTCATAAGAGTGAATCATTTGAGGAATTTAGAAACTTTGCAACTTGGATTCAAAGAAAACTTGGGTGTGAAATCATAAATATACATAGTGATCATGGAAGAGAATTTGAAAATGAAAAATTTGAGGATTTTTGTAAAGAAAATGGAATAGATCACAACTTTTCTGTACCTAGAACCCCTCAACATAATGGGGTAGTCGAAAGGAAAAACAGAACATTAATAGAAGCCGCCAGAGCAATGTTGGCAGAATACTCACTTCCTAGATATTTTTGGGCTGAGG
>NW_021320070.1:5558060-5594188 GCF_001605985.2 Dendrobium catenatum | reverse complement strand
GAAAACATGGCGGTTCAATGTAGGGGATGGTTTTAAAACTGCCATTAAAATGATCACAAGTGTGATCGTTTGAACAAACATGTGATCATCTGTACGACGGTCAAGTCAAAAGTCTGTACGAAAGGATGCATCGTAAGTTGTGTTGATTATGAAAAGCCGTTTTATTTTTGACGAATTCGATCGTTTGTACGAAAGTTTTTCGTCCAGACGAACGATAATTTTCGTCCGGGATGAACATTTTTCGTCCAGGACAAACGTATCGTTTTCTTTAAATAAGAGGGCTTTCTAACTCAACAATCACACTTCCAAACATCTCTTTCAATCCCTTTCAATTTCTAGATCAACAATGGCCTCTCTAGCAAGCGTCAAAAGGTTTTAGTGAAGAAACCCCATAGGAATCCTTCCGAGAACTTTCTTTCAAAAGCAAATGAGGAATCATTTTCTCGATTTGCTTCTACAAAAATAACTCCATCTCGCATTCTGATCCAGAGTGAGATTAACTACAAGGTAATGCATCTTTTCGCTTCCACTCAGTTTGAATTTATCCTAACTCTTATCCACCTCTACAACAAACAAACCTTCCTTTACTTCCTAGCAAATATGAGTTTCAATTCCGACCACTCTTCTGTTAGTTCTTTTGTTTTTAAATAAAAGGTTGAAATCACAAAGCATGACTTAGGTGCTTTTCTCAACTTAAGAACTAAAGGTTTTAGAGCACACACCCTTATGAACAATAACACTTTCAAGTGTTTTAAATCAATAGGGTGATTAGAGGAAATAGCCTAAATGATCATATTGCTTGAGTTTCTAGACTATCCAAAAATGCTCGAATCATACAACACATTCTTAGATCTTCAATCATTCCAAAAGCTGGTGATAGAGTAAATATTACTCCACTCCTTTCTATTGTAACCTTTTTTATTATGGAAAATCAACCTATTGATGAAGCCCAACTTATCTTAGACTATCTTTGTGGGCTTTCTGAAATTGGGCATGTGGATCAGAAAAGGAAAAGAAATATTGCATTATGTCACTTAGTTACATTTATTTTGAAAAAGAAATACAATCTAGTGCATCCTGATGAAGAGTATGAAGAGCCGCTCTACTACAACAATGCTTCTTTTAGAGCGATCTTTAAGGAAGACAAAGGGAAATCATATGCCAGTGATTCTGAAGAAGAAGAAGAAGAAGGAGCATAAACATCTGCACCTCAACCAAATTATCAGAATTTTGTTGAGAGATTTGGTAGACTTGAGACTCATTTTGATCAACGATTTGATCAAATTGATGCTCAACTTCAGCAGCAGCAACAGGACATTGGTAATATAAGGAAAGAAGTTCATGAAATTAATACCAATGTTATGTTGATGAATTCCTACTTTAACTTCTTCGGTGGTGCTCCTCCTCCTCCTCTAGAAGAATAGAGATTTGGGTTTTGATTTTCTAGATGTTTCATGTATCAGTTTTTATTTTAGTTATGTTTATTTGAAAGTTCAGTGTATTTTTTCTTTTGTTTTAGTATTGATATTATGAATTGCTCTTGTAATTTTTTTTATTAATATCAATATTTGTTGTGTTTGCTTTAGATTTGAATTGGTTTTGAAATGTGTTTAAAATTTATGAATTTCATTAGTCTTTTTAATCTTAATTGTGTATAAAACTATATTGTAAATTGAGATTAATTTCATTAGAAAATTTAGTCTTTGTAAATTTAAATTATGTTTATAACTTGTTTTAATTAGAATTTTTAATTTCATATTTTTCATTTAGACTACATTATATTTAATATTATTATTGCAATCTAGATGTTTTCTTATTTTATATTTCATTTTTCAAATTATATTTATGCGCTTAGAAAAGTTTAAAGTTTTAGATTATTGTCTTTGAAAAGAATTTAATTACTCTTGAAAATTGTACACAGATGTACAAAAATCAAAAGGAATGCGCAAAAATTTGCAAATGTGAAAAAGATGCACAAAATAAGCCCAATATAAAAAAAAATTGCACAAAAATGTGCCATAAATTTGAAAAAGATGAGCAAAGCGCCACATGTGGTAGTTTTCTTCTTTACAGATTCTTTTAATCTCTTAATTCAAATTGATCTTATGTTCATTTATATTTTTATTGAAATTTGAAATATATAATTTTTAATACATCTTTTTTGCAATGATTTTCTTTATCTCAATGTCTAAATTGAATCATGTCTTTGATAAATTCTTCTTAGTTACAATGTTATATCACTTCTTAAATTCTATGAATTTCTATGATTTGCCTAATGTTTTTAATTTTATTTGCATACCTTATATCAATCACTTTCAAGATTAAATTACCAAATGAATTTTATATGATTACATACATTTCTTGTCTATTTTTTCTTCTTCACTTTTTGTTGCTGTCAAAAAGGGGGAGAAATTATTTTGTTTGTATTTTTGCCTTGTGTTTTTGTTTTGTTTGTTTTGTGTTTTTGTATTTTAGTGTTATTAGTCTTGTAATTTTTGTTTTGTTTTGTTTGTTTGTTATAAAAATTTTGAAAAACAAAAATTGTGATTTTTAGTTCAAAATGCCTCCTTTATTTTATGTATTCATCAATTCAAGGGGAGTTTAGGAGATTATTAAAAATTGAAATCCTATAAATAATAATTATTTTGCCATCATTAAAAATGGGGAGATTGTTAATGATAGTTGCTATTTGCATGTTTTACATTCTTGCAACTTGTATAGTTTTGATGATTCCAAATATTATTGTTCTTTGTATAGTTATCTCCTAACAATTTTTAGAAATTTTGTATTTGTTTTTGTGTGTACTAACATTTCAGGTGAATCAAACTCTAAAACATGAAGACTTCAAATCAAATTCAACAAGAAATACTTTTGAATTTTGAAGTTTAAAAAATGTCATTTTTTAATTAAAAGGGAGTGATTGTAATTGAGTGAATAAAAATATACACACACACATAAGGAGATCATATAAATTTTATACTGATCGTATGGGACGATATCAGTTCGTATGGGACGATTAGACAGTTATCTCCTATTAAGAGCACATGGAACAAATAGGAACTACCTAGAAAGTTTTTCTAAGTCCTGTTCGTCCGGGACAAAATTAATTATCATCAGGGACGATCTGCTCTCGAGAAAAATTTCGTCCAGACGAAATTAATTATCGTACAGGACGAGTTTCTCTCTATAAAAAATTCGTCCAGACGAACATATTTTCGTACAGATGATTTAAACGACTTAGGACAGTTTTTTATGTTCGTTCTGTTGTTTTTGGATCCAATCTGGTTATAACCGTTCGTACCGGACAAACTTGGTTCGTACGGGATGATCAGCTTGTACGAAATCATTTCGTACACATATACAAACAGGTTTGTTTCAATGCTTTTAAGTAAAATCGTCCGGGACGATTTTCGATCATACGGGATGATCTTGAACATGATAACTTGAAATCTGCCATTTTTAGATGGGTTTTCTTGTCTCTTCTATAAATAGGCTATTCTAAACTGCAACTTAATCTTTTTGTTCATTGATCTTCGTGTCTATTGAGAAGGGAGTTAAGGAGAGAGTTTGAGAGAGCATTTGAAGGAGATTTCTTGCTGTTGGAGCATGAAGGTTTCACTTGGTACTCATGGGTAATGTTTCCACTTTTAAGTTTGAGATTACTTCACTCTTCTCTCTTTTCTTTTAGATTGGACTTTTGAAGAAGATCTTGGAAGAAGATCTGATTCTCTGCCGACACTTGGAAAGTGTGAACAGCCGAGGGTTCTCTGCCTACACTTGGAGAGTGTAAAAGGACGAAGAGTTCTCTGCCTACACTTGGAGGGTGTGAAAGGATGAAAGGTTCTCTGCCTACACTTGGAGGGTGTTAAAGGACGACGTTACTCTGCCAACACTAGGAATAGTATGAAAGGATGAACGGTTCTCTACTGACATCGGGGGAGTATGATAGGACGACGGTTCTCTGTCGCACAGGGTAGTGGTGAAAAGAGTTTGTAAAGGCTTCTCCGCCTTGCTGTGGGTGCTAAAGGAGAGTCACTATTGGTATTAGTGCAATACTCAGAGGGTGCCTCTGGGGAGTGGATGTAGGTCTAGTTTTGACCGAACCACTATAAATCTGGTGTCATTTATTTTCCGCTGCTTATTTACTTTTTGTGTTTAAAACTTTGTGGTTGAAAAAGTTTTCTAGAAAAATTCACAAACTAAAGTTTTGTTTCCATTAAATTTTCAAAGAGGGTTAAAATTTTAATTACCAATTCACCCCCCCCCCCTCTTGGTTAGCCTTGAGATATTTAATTAGGCTTAACATCCTAATTCTTATTGAACGAGTTTCAACAGGTTTTTTGTTGCCTCTGCCTCCACCAACTGTATATGCAAACGATCCATCCGCTCATTATGGGAAGAGGCTGAAGTGATACTATTCGCCAATTCTATTCTGCATTGTTCAAGTTGATCCTCCACCGTCTTCATCTCCTTCACTTTACCGTTGTATTTCTTCTTGTATTCCCCCTGAAGGTATTTGACCTTCACGAATTCATCATTTCAGTCATCCAAGATTTTGTTCATCTCAAAATACTATTCTAAAAATACTATTCAAAAAAGAATCAATAAGTGAGAAGTATGTCCCTGAAAATTTATATACAAATACAAGGGAAATGGAGAGAGGGAAAACACACCAACTCCTCAGCTCGTCGACGACCAATGCACTTATGTTTCAGAACATCCTCTGGAATGTATATCCTGGACGGATTAAAATGAGGACCCTTACTGGGAACAGTCAAAACTTCATCTGACTTCTTCTTCTTAGGCACCTGTAAATCTCCCTCGCCCTCAGGTCGCTTGGATTGACTTTTTGGGGTTTCCTGAACTTTCACAGATTTCTTCAACATCTGTGCATGCGTCCTCCCTCCATGAGTAGATAGTCCCACCTTGAATAAATATTCTTCGTCTATGCATCTGCTCAAAAAATGCATCTCATAACAGAGGGCATCAATATCAGGAAGCTTCATTATCCTCAATAAGTCTTTCGCTCCAAGGTGAAGGGGGATAGGTAACTCCTTCAACTTCCCCATTTTTCTTGGAGACCCCAATCATTCTACACAAAGAAAAAGTTGCTAATCCAGTCTTTAGATGGAACCCTTGTACGAATATCCAACAACTTAGATCTGAAGGAGATACGACCATGCATATCAGTATAGATACGCCCCATCCGAGCTAGGCAATCTGGAGACAAAACCACTCCGCGGTCTCTAAAAAGGTCAATCAGGCGCACTACGACCGAAATAGCCCGATAAGAAAATTGAGACAAACTCAATCCGCATATCGTCAGAAATTCAATCAATTCAGGAGGCATAAGAAAGCGCAACCCCGCTCACAAACTGAACTCGTATACCGTCACGTATCCCGGGGGAGGAAAGCAGGCACGATCAAATTTTGTTGACACCTTCATCACCAGATCATTAGGAAAATGGAACTTTTTCCTAAAAGAGATAAAAGAATCTTCAGTGATGCTGGAGATAACATCATCAGCCTTTGTCGCCTTGGGAATCTTCTTCAAACCCTCAGAACGAGTGGTAGGATGATCTTCTTTGGCTGAAGAATCTTTGGTAGAGGCGTGATCACCCATTTCAATTTTCTTACTAAAGAGAGGTGCAAGTCTAAGTAGGGAACATCTCCTATAAAAGATAGTAGAAAGCCCCTAGAGCAGGAAGAAAAATGGGGGGAAAAAGAAGAGTAAGAGAAAGCCCCTAGAGCAGGAAGAAAATTGGGGGGAAAAAGAAGAGTACGAGAAATCCCCTAACTTCTGCACAAGAGGAGGGACGCTAAGTCGAGCAGGGAGAATTTCTCACTCGAAAATAGCAGAAAGCCTCAACTGTCAGAAAGTGGGGGGGGGGAGAAGAGTAAGAGAAATCCCCTAACTTTTACACAAGAGAGGCGCTATGTCGAGCAGAAAAAATTTCTCACTCGAAAATAGTGGAAAGCCTCAACTGTCAGAAAGTCGAAAGGAAAAAAGAAGAGTAAGAGAAATCCCCTAACTTCTACATAAGAGGAGGGGCGCTAAGTCGAGCAGGAAAAATTTCCCACTAGAAAATTGCATAAAGGGTTTGGGGGCCTATTTATAGGTTTTTGAGAGAGAGCAAGGGAGTTACTGACATTTTCGGAATTTCAAAATTTTTAAATTTTTTTTTTTAATTTTTTAAGATTTACGGCCAAAAAATGACTTTTTTCGGCTAGTGGGGCCCGTTTAAGGCGATGGAAGAGAAATTGCCTGAAAATAGCGAACCGATCCACAGCGCAAGGCATGGATTGCTGCTGGCGGCACACAGCACCAAAATGGCTAGCAGCGCAGCAGCCGCGGAGTGGCCCCAGCGTGCGGGCTGCGAACCAAGCCAGGCGGACCTGGACGCACTAGAGCGGAAGCGCGGCAACCGCAGAGCGGGCCGCGAAGCAGACCAGACGGGCCCAAGTGCGTGTGGGTGGGCCCAGTGCATGGGCCAGCAGGCCTAGGCGGGCTGGCGCATGGGACAGTGGGCCCATCGCGTGTTTTCACGCCGGCGACGGCGGCCAGCCGGCCGGTTCAGCTGGTTTGGCTACCTGGTCCATTCGAGGTCCATTTTTCACCACGAAAAGACCAAATCGGACATTTTTGGGTTCCCCGGTACCGTTTTTCGACGTTCCGGACTCAATTTCGATACTTTCAGAGCCATTCGAGGCCCCTACACATAAGATCAATTCTGACTCACTCGGAAAAATTATCGAAAACTTGTTGCATATTTTTGAACTCTTGAAGCTATGACGTCCGAAAATAAGGGGACAACTGATATATTCTCAAAAAAATTTCTTAATCAAGCACGAATCTCGAGGCAGAATCGAACCGAAAACTTTAAAAATTAAATTCAAGAGCATATGAACTCCAATTTCAGCGAGCTTATAGTCAAACTGAGCATCTCAGAAATATGAACCCAACGACACCAAACTCAACTCAATCCGAGTCCAAATGAGTCTGAATTGAAGACTCGAAGTGTTGTTGAATGGTTTGAACCACAATTTGAGTTACCAATTGATCTCCGATTTTAACGAGCTTATACTCGAATCGAACAGCTCGATGAGAAGAATCCAACGAGCCCAAGATTGCCGAATTCTGACATCAATAAGGCCTTCAAATGTCCAATGAATTATGCACAATTGAAGGATTCAACATCAACCGTCCATTCGACCACTCCCTATTCACCCCTGATCTCACACCTATTTACAAGCCATGCCAGTCCAAAAAAACTATAAATAGAGTCCTCATTCTTTACAAGAGGACTCAAGTGAGAAGAGAAGAAGGATGAGAATCAGCTCCTCCTCGACCAACGCCGGAGTTCTTTCCGCCGCCTGAATACGTCGGAATTCTGCCTGATTTTTGGGAGACGTCAGAATTCTTCAAAACTTTGTAACTTTGTTTCAATTTAGAAGAAACTGATTGTAATTTGATCGTCCTGACTTGTGGGATGAATGAACCTCTAAACTTCAAACGAACACTAGTGGAATTACTTCAACTAGGCATGGCCCCGTGGTTTTTTCCCTTTTTTTGATATTCTATGTAAAAATCATAGTGTTCATTTTTTCCTTTCTTGTTTGTGTGTGCTGAATATTCGTACAATGCTTGGACGTAAAATTACAAACTCTATCGCCGCGTATATTCTAGCCCGCAACAATAATTAATTATTATTAATTATAAATAATTATGATTAATTAATAATTACTTATAATCACTCATAATTAAATACTAATTAATAATAAATAATTATGATTAGTTACTAATTATGATTAATATTAATTAATTATATTTAATTAATTTTAATTTTAATTAATAATTTTTATGATTATTCATAATTAGTTATTAAATAATAATGAACAATTGTAATTAATCACTCTCAATTATAATTGGTTGCCAATATATAAGTGTTCTGCATCGATCCACGTGCCAACACTAACAACCCTGCGAAGGTACAAATTTTTCTAAACTTAGATTCTCATTCTCTAAGTTAGCGGCGAACCGGAAAATTGCCTATACATGCCTTTATTGTGCGTGGTGGGATGGGACCCCGGTCTGACACCTATGACGAGGCGGGTAATCACCTAAAATCTAATTCGGCATTCGTGGCATACCAAAAAATTGCCTATACACGCCTTTATTGGATGTGGTGGGATGGGACCCTAGTGCGCCATCTACAGCGAGGCGGGGTCACTTATAAGTATCCCCCAGTGGGGGGAAAGCAAATTTTATCTTTTAAATAGGTACTGTCAAAGACCCCATACACGCCTTTATTGCATGTGGTGGGAAGTAAGTTCACGGCCACAGTGTCCTTGTCCGAGAAAACCTACCATACACGCCTTTATTGCGCGTGGTGGAAAGGCCTAGTTTTCTCATAGTTTTCCCCTAAAAGGGGGGGGGGGATGTCGGGAGGCTGCCAAAATTTCAAGTGAATGTGAGACTTGACTTGGACCTCATTTGAACTTAAAAAAAACAACGGAGGACTTATACCTTGACTTTTGAACAAAATGACTTAATAAATAATTGAACCCAAGTAAAATGAAATTGAACTAAAATCAATTTTGAACTTGAGGACTCGGAGGACTTGAACAAACTGTAATGGACATGGACTTGATTCATATCAAATGATAATGGACTTTGATTCAAACTTGAGTCAAACTTGCATATGACTTAAACATTTGAACTCAAGAAAAGACTTCGATTGGATTATAAAAGGGCTTGAACTTCAATCAAATTTGAACAAGGACTTGGACAAGTTGGTAGCAGACTTGTAGACTTGTATTTGGACATAAAGCAAATGATTAACAAAATAATTGAATCTAAATGAAATAATTTCAGACTTGAACTTGATTGAATCGAATAACAATCATATGAATTCACAATGAAGAAAATACTTGGAATTTGAACTCAAGTTGAACTTGAGTTTAATGTGGACAAAAGTGAACTTGTGTTTGAACTAAATGCAATAGAACTTGATCTCAATGGGACAACATAAAACTTATGAGCTTAATGCGATTGACCTAAATGAGCTTGAATCTAAATGAATCTGAATGTGAATGGAACGAAGGACAACAGGAGAACTATATCTGAACTAAAGCATGAACAAGAACACAATGCTTGCATAAATATAATAGTGCACTTATATGAAGAAGGAGACTTGTGATGAATATAGAAGCTCGCATGTAGCTAATATTACTCAAGTGTAAACAAGTACATTAGACTCATGCGAATGACAACAATCGATGACATGAATTTTACCATAAAGATCAAAAGTTTGCGCATTGTTTAGAATGTAAATGTCAATAACGAATCTTGCTAAGTTCAGTATGCATATTATAAGTATCACCTTTGAAGACACATGATCTGCAATACATACAAGCTCTCTACAAAGGCAAATGTATATGTTACATGCCACTTATAGGTAGATTCAAAAAAACTTCAGTAAATGCAGTATCTTTGAGTCGATTTAAGTCTGTGAAGGAATACATTAACCTGCCCACTTGTAGTAGTGGCAGATGTACTACATGAGCCAAATACCACAACAAAGAGCATAAAGAATATGACATATACAAGTTCCTACGAGCTTCTGCAAGAGACCCGCTATAAACATTAAGTAACATCTACGAGCAAATACATAAGGCTTTCAATAAATACAAGCTCCTACGGGTTAAAGCAAGAGATTCGTTAGTACACTACAATCCACCTGCAGAAAGCAAAGAGTAGTGCACAAAAGTCTACCTGTACAAAGTAGCGAACAAGTCTATTCAAAAGCTGCTAAGTCACGCCATCGAATCCGTAACTTCTATGTAAGCGGACATAAAGCGTCTATAAATACTTTCAAAGAACCCCTGCACGTGCACAGTAGTTTGTATACACATAGATACACAAAAACAATCAAGAACCCGCATGCGCTCCGGTGAGCGTGCTGTAGGAACACACGTGATATCTAGGGAAGCTGTGCGGGTCAATAAAATTGAACACGATCCTCCTAGGCAGGTAGGTAGGAGTTGATAAGGTTCAACAAATGATTACAAAATGCCACCAAACACCCGCATGGGCCCCGACGAATGTGTTATTGATACACGTGACGTCTAGGGATGCTGCGCGGGTCTATAAGTGAATTCAAGTTTGAGCCTGATCCTCTTGTATAGGCAATTAGGAGTTGACAAGGCTCGAACCCTTAAATAAATATTCGATCGTGAGGTTGACTGAGATAATTACTTTATGCATTCATATTAGGCTTTCAAGGCCTATAATCAAAAGAATTCACAAATAAGGGCATAAAGCCTATGAAACCCGATCCTCTGTCGATAGCACGATAGAGTTGACAAGGTTCGGAACATAAATATTTTCAAATGACCCCAAACATCCTGATGATGACCGTGTTGAATGAGAATCTCAACCGCAGGGGTCCAATCCAAATATATCAAATGCCATTTAAATTCCACACAAATACCCATAAAATCCAAAATTCCAGAAATCTCAAAATCCTAAATATTTAAAATTGAAATAAATCCATCAATCACTTAAAGCAAAATCCATCCACCCTCCACAATAGTTTGTCGGGGTGGACAAATCAAAATTTACTTCAGCTCATAAAGAGCCAAATGCCTAGTCGAAAATATCACAAAGATCCATTCTCAAACAATCTCCTGATAGTAAGGACGTGGTACGTGTCATCTAACCGGCGATTTTGCCGTCAAATGGCATCGCGGGATAAATGGTTATGACCCGTGGCCCTCTGAACCCAGTGATTTTGCTGCCAAATGGCACCAAGAAATACCGATTATAGTTAGAGCCAATACGCTCCTTAGTGGAATCAAGTCCTTGAGATATGAATCAATAGGATATGATTGATAGGGCACAAAGCTCTCTGTTAGCTAAGGTGGATTCAAATTTATCCCCTTAAACAAACATTCACACCAGGTCTACAAGGTACCCTTGGACGAAGCAACCGATGGCTGCCGACAATGATCCTTTTATCAGGTTGGGTCGACTACCTCCTCTGACTAAGTAGACCAGGGACCATGATGGCCCAAGATGACGGAACCGTGGGATCTTTATCGGGTCTATCATCCATTCCCCTACCATACGCTTTAAGTGCTAGGTGGTGAAATTTCTTATTTTAGATATCAAACTTTCTAAACCATTCAAAATACCCAAATTTAAACACAATTTTCAAATCCCAAACCCATGCTGCTACTATATGCCAGATAACATGTATCTCTACGTATATGATTGATGACTTGCCTTCATCAAAATTTCTTTCTCGTTATCGAGAGGGGTAATTAACTATAGGGGCTTACGCCTATAGGAAACCAGAGCTCAGATCATAAATTCCTCACAAAATGATGGCGAAATCTCTAGGTAGTGTCTTATCTACAAACCTATCTGCCTTCCAAAATTTATCCCATAACTTATTTTGTTAAAACTCCCTCGCCAAAGAAAAAGATAAAATCAAAGCAATCAAAGCGCGGTGGGGAGGCCGGGGCCGAATTTTCGGAGCCCACAGATTTCTGGCTTACTATTCAAAACTCTGAATTTTTTAAAATGATCATTCAACAAATTCATTTGGCATTCAGCAGAGTTTTAAAATTATTTTATTGCTTGCTTATGCTAATCATTTTTATCTATTTTTATTTTTGTGTTATGTACAAGTCTCTGTATTTTGAAAGTGTGGAATGACGTATGAGATTCTGATAACTAACCCTTGTCTTTCATTTATGCAGATGGATCTACATAACACCCCGATGACCGTCCAACTGGGACGAGGAGCCAGGATTCAGCTGGCAAATACTTTTTTTAAAACTTGAAATGCCCGACCTACCATCCAGTTTGGTAGTGTTGATTTTCCTGCTGTTGTTATAAGAGCTTCTGAAGCTCCTACCCGTCATGCGCATCTACCAGTGCCACGACCTGTTGCTGAAAATCCTCATAAGAGGATTTCTGTATTCAAGAGGTTGTCACAGCCTAAAATTCCAGCCACCAGAAGAATTGTGAATGGTGGAAGAGTTTCTGTGGTACCTGCAAACACCACTACTCTGTCAACTAGGTTTTCTACACCTGGAAAGTACGATACTAAAACCTCCTCATCTTAAGGAAGGCCTACAAGGAGGCAGAGAAGAAGGATGAATGCTATACTTCGAGCTTAGCAGCAACTGGTGCAAACCCATCCCTCCAACCTACCGGCCCAAGAGTTTGAAGCTACCATTCAAACCAGGAATGGGTTTGCAAATCTGAAGTGGCTCAAAAGAAATAACGCTACTGGGGAGCTAAAGAAATCGTTCTGGGATCAATGACCTGAAGCTCCAATCCCTCCGAGGAATAAAGAGCATGAAACTCTGTCCACTCGAGTATATATAGTCCTAAAGACTGTGAAAGAAAAAGGACTGAAGAAGAAGAAGTTCCAATGGCCTTTAGTGATCGATGCCAGAAGAATTCCGCCAAGAGAACGCTTATCTGTTATGGTGGAGAGAAGAGAAAGACAGTATATTCCATGCGTTAAATATCGATGTGTGACACTTGAACCATATATTCAGGGATCCACCGCCGACAGGTCCATGTGGAAAGGAAAGCAAATCTGGAGGCCAAGGCCTCGTGGAGAAGAAAAAGAAAGAAGAACTGATCTCAGCATGACATTCGATATAGCTTCCCAGAGATCCGCCACCATCTACAAAGAACGTCAGAGATGGGTCCTAAAAAGGATCCATAATGACACACCTCCAAACGGTAAACACTTTGGAGAATCCTCCAAAGGATCCCGTAGCCCTCCATCCCCTCCAAAATAAAAAACCAACTTTGACCACAGTCCGCTGGTCGAAGAAGTCCCCTTGCCTAACTAAGAACCTCAAATCAAGTGGCATCGCCGCTCGGAGATCCGAGTACTAGAATAAGAAGGAAATATGGGAGGGGGAGACAACATTGAAGAAGAAGAATACCTTGAATGGGAAGAAAATATTGTTGAATTTATGGAAGAAAATCTGGAAGAAGGATTGGAAGAAATAAATAACACAATGGATATGGAAGTTGTCTATATGATGACACATATAGACATTGATGATGGCACCAATTATGATGATGATGAAGATGAAGAGCATTGGCAACCTCCACCTAGGCAAGTATACCATCATCGTCGTAGAGAGGGGCAGAGGTGGTCATTCTCAAGAAGAAGAGGAAGTAGAGGAAGTGGAAGAAAACCCCCTTGATGATGAAAATGCCACACTCGCCGACATGAGAAGGTAGATGAGATGACAAATGTGAGAAAAAGATAGGGAAATCTCTCAGTTAAATGAGAAGATGATTGAGATGATGGCTCAAATGGGGGCATTGATGCAGATGATGCAGAGGTCTGCTGCTGTTGGTACCATGCCTAATCCTCCTACTGATCCTCCAAACTTCCAAATGCCTCAGACCTTAGGAGTACGGGGCGCTCCCAAAGACGGTAATGAAGTCAATAACCTTACCCGCCAACCCACTCCATAGAATATTGCAAGTACTTCTGAGCCCGTGACTGCTATACAGTTAGAAGTAATAATCATAGAAAAGATCAAGGCTATCATAGCCGTTGATCAGGCGGATAAGTTGGTGGGCAAGGGTCATCTGTATCCTGCTGAATACGACCAAGTATCATATCCAAAAGGATACTCAGTACCAAAATTCAATACTTTTGATGGTAACAAAAATCCTCGATAGCACTTGGCACAATTTAAAGCCACTTGCGGAAATACAGGGGGAAATGATGCCCTACTCTTCTGATAGTTCATTAGAAGTTTAACAGCAACTGCTTTTGAATGGTACGCTGAACTGCCAAACGATTCTGTAAAATCTTTCGCAGGATTGGAAACCATGTTCGTGAAGAGACTCGATAGTGCAACAAAGAAGATCACCATCGCTGACCTAGCTTTGGAGAAGAGAAAAAGTGAAGAGTCAGTGATGAAATATATCACTCTTTGGCGAAATCTGAGTATGAAATATGAGCAATAACTTGAAGAAGAGCATGTCATACAGTTGTTAATGGGCAACATTGATGACAAGATGCAACCTTTTTTATGCATGGCTACAATCAACATATTTCAAGATTTGCTCGATATAGTGGACAAGTTTAAGAAACTGAACTTTTTCAAATCAGAAAATCACTCTGATAAGCTCAAAAAGGCTAAGGCTCCAGGTGCTAGAAGGGGTGAGGCCGACTCTACGTTCTTCTTCAGAGTTGATAGAAAAAAGCATGTGATTTATAATGTAGATAAAGGCAAGCAGCCGATACAATATCAAGAAAAGCCTAAGCAAGTCTATAACCTTAACCCCCATCCGAAGCTCATACTCAGGGGCAATGATAGGTCATGAACTTACCAGGTTAGCGGAGAACGCCTGAAGCAAGTAATGGGAACCGGTGATAGAACGTTCCCATCTCTCAAAAATAAGATGAATAAAGAATATTCATTTAAAAGAGAGAGCATCGCCAAGTTGTTTCGACAAGCAGTGAAGCAGGGTTTAGAATTGCCAGAATGCAAGAAGCCCGAGGAGTCAAAATATACGAACGACCCGAACTACTACCTATACCACAGAGTACTTGTTCATCCTATTGAAGATTGTTATATCTTCAAGGATTGGTTGGAAAGAAAATATCGGAAAGGGGAGCTCACATTATTAGATAGTGTACTGACTGACCCCAAGAGAGAATCAACTCGGGGGGTTACATCCTCTTCTGTACCCCCGACTGAAGAAAGAATAAATGAAAAGAAGCCAGCTCAAGAAGAATAGTGGGAGACTGCAGTCTCTAAGAAAACTGTGAAAATATTGAAGCATCTTGAAGGAGTTTCATGTGTAAAGTGGAAGTCACCTATTGAGCCAATGATAGATTTGAAGGCACTACTAGTGGTGCGGCCTTCTACTTCAAAACAATTCTCCAACCAAGCTGGTTCTTCAAAGACTGGAAAGATAAAATCATCCAAGAGAATACCAAACTAAAGAAGCCGAAGGAGTAAAAGACTATAACTCAGAGAGTTATTGATAGTTTGGATGAATACTACCAGATTGTGAGGCGACCTATCAAGCTCGCTGACTTTATGTCAAAGCTCAAAATAGATGGAGCTAAAGAAGATGATGAAAATTCCCTTCCCATAAAAGTACGTCGGGTCATCTCAGTGGCACCATATGCTGAAGAAGTCATTTATGGGTCATGTTAGATGGTGACATCATTGGACTATAGCTCGAAAGATGACTTATATTTTCCAAAGGAAGATGGGTCAGACCCTGACATAGCATCACAGATGGGACATATAAACCTGGGTGGTGACTCTAAATTAATAGATGAATCTTTGGATGCAACAATAGCTGACTTTGAAGAAAATATCCTAATAAAGGAGCTTAAACCAGAGGAAGTCGATCAAGTGCAACTAAGAAGTGGTAAGATATTTCCACCTCGGCCAAAGAAAGGGATCTTAAATAAAGATAAAATGAAAGCGATTGTCATCAATGATGATATCATTCCTGAAGTTCCTAAGAGAAAGATCACTTTAGCCAAGGGGATAGATTACAATATCTTATCCCACTTGAGGAAGATCCTAGCACAACTCAGCATATACGATGCCCTCTTAATGTCTAATGACCTTTGAGAGACTCTGATTTAGACTCCCAAAGACCTAGAAAGGTATGAAGCATATTTTGCCGAAAGTAATATGACTGAGATCTTGCAAGCCCATAATGAACCATTCATCACCTTCTCTGAAGAAGACCTGATGCTCAGAATGGCGGATCATAATCGCCCTCTGTATGTTACTACAGAAAGTGATGGGATGATGATTAGTCGAATCTTGATTGCTCCAGGGTCATCTATAAATCTAATGAGCTTGAAAGCACTAAGATCACTATGCCTCAATATAGAGCATCTTGGATCAGATAAATTAATGGTACATAGTTTTAATGAGAAGGGGCAGAAGACCCTAGGATCATTTACACTCTCCCTCACATTTGGAGAGCTTCATACAAATGCTAAATTTCATGTGATTGATGTAAATACTGCCTTTAAAGCACTCCTTGGCCGCATGAGTACGGCATCATCCCGCCAACACTACATCAATGCATGAAGTACCTCAGGGATGGAGAGAAATTAAGAATCTCTTGTGACATTCAACCATTTGTAGTCCATGAAGTGAAGATATATGAAGATGCAAAGTACTTCATTCCAAAGAAGTTGAAGTCACCAAGCCCTCTCAAGGCCCAGGCATCAGACCTAGAAAGTGTAAGGAAACCTAAACAAGAAAGTAAGAAGAAGCAGGTGGAGAGAAAAAATGTAACGTCGACTCTTCCCAAGACATCAACCATCCTAAAAGAAAGAAGATACGTACCTCACCTAGGAAGTGACACAGATGAAGATGATGTCACACCTACAAAATCTCAGAATATACGCCAATCAACAACCAAAAGGAGTATGGAGGTTGAATACTCAAAAGATGATTATGACTACGATTCTATTTACATGAACACAGTGCAGGATGTGTTCTCCAGAAAAATAGATAATCTGTCAATCTCAGATAGTATACCCGTAGTCATACACATTCCCCTGCAACGCTTCAAAGAAGTCACTCCATGAGAAGTTCATTATGTTGAAGAGCTCGTGACATTCTATGTACCTCCCCCAAAAGGAAAAGGTGGACCAGCGAGTCTATTTTATTCGATCGGGAAACTCGAAGAGGAGATGAATCGAGATTGGTTTCGTACACTCGTTGATTTCGGGGAATAAGTACCTACGAGGTTTAGCAGTACAATACTAGAAATATTCAAAGAATATTGTGAAAGAAAGGTAAAACTCGTTCCTCTAAACATCAAGTTCATTCTTGCTTGAGCCTTTGGTATCGAAGAAATCCCCGCTCAACAAAGAAAAAGGATATTTTTGCAAAGAAATGTATAGGATTTATTGTACGGAAGTACCCCAGAAATGAGATTTGCCAAGCAATGGCATACGAGGAAATTAAATCTGATGATGATGGTGATGAAGGGGTGTACAAAGTTGATGATTATGATGATCAACCAGTTGAGGCCGAACATGCACCAGAAGAGCTTGAAGATGGTGGATAGGCAGCCACTATGGATGAGCTAAAAGAAGTCAACTTGGGAACTAAGGAGGATCCTCGCCCAACCTTCATTAGCTCTCTTCTACCAAAAGAGCAAGTGGATGAAATAAAAGAACTATGTAAATTCAGGGACTGCTTTGCCTGGACATATGCTGAGATGCCTGGCTTATCCCCTGATATGGCATTTCACAGATTAGCCATCAAGCCTGATACAACACCTGTAAAGCAAGCTCCAAGGAGAAAGAGATTAGAGATCGAAGAACAGGTGATTGTTGAAACAAAGAAGCTTATAGAGGCATGCTTCATCCAAGAAGAAAAATATGCTGATTGGATTGCCAATATCATCCATGTGAAGAAGAAGAATAGGCATATTCATATCTGTATCGATTTTTGGGATCTCAATAAGGCATGCCCAAAAGATGATTTTTCACTCCCTGTATCCAAACTCCTGGTGGACAACACTTCCAACTATGATATGTTCTCATTTATTGACGGATCATCAAGTTACAATCAAATTAAAATGGCACATGAAGATAAAAAGCACATCATTCAGGAGGCCCATCGACATCTTCTGCTATACAGTTATGCCCTTCGGTCTAAAGAACGCTTGTGCCACTTATCAACGGGTGATGATGCATATATTTGATGAGTTGATACATCAAAAGGTCGAGTACTACGGAGATGACCTTATTGTCAAGAGCATGGATCGAAGAGATTACGTAGATAAATTGAGGATTGTATTTGAAAGGATCATAAAGTATGATCTAAAGATGAATCCCTTCAAGTGTTCTTTTGATGTCTCCTCCGGCAAGTTTCTGGGCTACGTTATTCGTCATCGAGGAATAAAGATCAACCCAAAAAAAATCAAAACAATCATGGGGATGCCGCCTCCAAGAAACCTTCGATAACTTCATTCTTTACAAGGAGAACTGGCTTTCATTCGGCGGTTCATATCAAATTTATCAGGCAGGTGCCAACCATTCTTGAAGTTGATGAAAAAAGACGAACGCTTCAAATGGGATGCAGAATGTCAGGAAGCATTTGATAGCATCAAGAAATACTTGTTAAATCCTCACATTCTTGTGTCTCCAATTCCAGGGAAGCCTCTTATATTATATACAGCAGCGCTAGAAGAGTCCCTCGGAGCATTATTGGCCCAGCATAATGAAGAAGAAAATGAAAATGTACTCTACTACATCGGTCGGAGGTTGATCAGAGCAGAAAGCCGTTATTCTCCTATTGAAAAGCATTACCTGGCATTAATTTTTGTGGTTCAGAAACTCTGCCACTATATATTATCCCACAAAATTACCCTGATATCAAAGATCGATCCGATGAAGTTCTTGATGACGAGACCAGTGTTGACAAGTCGTCTGTCCAGGTGGGCAGTGTTATTACTGCAGTTTGATATCACATACATGCCATAAAAGGTGGTCAAAGATTAAGCCTTGATAGATTTCCTAGCCGCACATCCAATCCCGACAGATTTTCTGCTAAATGACGATTTGCCCGATGAACAGATTATGCAAGTCTAGGAAGAAAACAAATCACAATTCTAGGAGATATACTTTGATGGGGTATCATCTATTAGACCTGCCCGACCTCCAAATATTATAAAGGCCCAAGCCGGCATTTTTCTTATTATTGTAGCACCTGAGGGAGGCATAATGAGATTCCCGTTCAGTTTGACTGAACCTCGTATCAATAATGAAGTTGAGTATGAAGCTTTAATAACAGGGCTGGAGATTATGATCGATGTCAGAATCCAACATCTCCAAATCTTTGGTGATTCTCAGCTAGTGATAAATTAGGTCCTTGATATTTACAAAGTTGGCAAAGTTGAATTGGCCCATTACCATCGGTGAGCCCTCGAGCTTTTGAAGCAAGTGCCAAATATTGAAATAACTTGAGTTCCTTGAGGACAGAATGATAAAGCAGATTGTCTGGCCAAATTAGAGAAAGAAATGATGAATATCAATGATGAGATGCTTATATTCATTAGAGTTTACCCTCGAAGGATTTTGGAGCCCGCTCTGTTATAATTCCCAATGGCGGAGGAAATTTCATATTCAAATAAGCAGGGTAAAACCCCAGTTGAACCTCAACCTCTCCATTAGATCATTATGGAAAATTATCCAAAAGAATATCATGTGACTAAGAAACGTAAAGCTAGACAAGCATCAGATCATGGTGGCATTGTTTAAATATTGAAGTTGATAATGATTGGAGGCAACCATTCATTGACTACTTCAAAGAAAACAAATTCCCGACAGAAAAGTCTATTGCCGCACAAATCTGAAAAAGGGTGTTGCGATACGCATTTGTCAATGACACGTTGTATAGACGAGCTTTTGATCAAATGTGGTTAAGGTGCCTAGGGATCGAGGAAGCTGATAAAGTGTTAGTAGAAGTCCACGAAGGGCTTTGCGGAGCACATCAGTTAGGTCCCAAGATGGCTGCTAAAATCAAGAGGATGGGATATTATTGGCCAACTATGGTCAAAGATTGCATTGACCACTCCAAAAGGTGTCATGAGTGTTAGATCCACGGTGATGTTATAAATCAACTTCCAAATCCTTTGCACCCAACAATAACATCCTGGCCGTTTGAATGTTGGGGCACAGATATAATCGGCCCGATAGATCCGCCATCATCAGTGGAACGCCATTTCATTCTAGCAGTGACAGACTACTTTTCTAATTGGGCAGAAGCGGCTCCATTCAGAAAGGTCACATCTGAGCTTGTGATCAATTTCTTTACCCATAATATTGTCTACAAATTTGGTGCACCACTCCGTATAATCTCAGACAAAGGTACGACATTCAAAAGTATAAAAATTTATAAGTTCGTTGATCGGCATAAGATCGATTGGCGATATTAATCTATATATAATCCAAGAGCAAATGGCTTGGTAGAAGCCTTCAACAAGACGTTGGTGAAATTGTTGAAGAAGATTCTCACTAAGAATAAAATAGAATGACATACGAAAATGGCAGAAGCATTGTGGGCATACCGTACAAAGTATAAGACACCAACTAAAGCTACTCTTTACTCACTGGTGTTCGGAGTTGAAGCAGTATTGCCACTAAAAATTGAACTACCGTCACTCCGGGTAGCAATTCAGAATGAACTCACTCAAGAGCAAAATGCCCATCTCAGAATGGAAGAGCTCGATGCACTTGATGAACTCAGGTTACAAGCTCAACAAAATCTGGAGATCTACTGAGAAAGAATGGCAAAATCCTTGGATCGTATGGTGCGTCCTCGGGCATTTCAAGAAGGGGAATTGGTCTTGGTGCTGAGAAGACCAATCATCTGACACCAAAAAATCGATGGTAAATTCGTATCTAATTCAGAAGGCCCATTCGTCATGGAAAAAGTATACCAATGAGGAGCTTATCAGTTGATCGATTTGAACGGTCAGAGGCCTATGCCCCCTATTAACAGCCGGCATCTAAAGAAGTATTATGCATAAAAAATTCTATGACTAATGTACTTTATAATGATCAAGATTTTATGTGCATAGTTGTCAGTGAATGCTTATATCAATATTTTGAAATTCTCTTGTGTAGCAAGAATGCATTTCAAAATCCCCCATCAAATTGGGGGCATTTTAAATATTTATTCGGGTCGACATCGCGTTGCGTGCTGAGATCCCTAAATAAATATTTAAAATCTCAAAGGTAAAAAGCCAATCCAAAATGTCCCTACGAGTTAGGGGCATTTTAAATATTCATTTTGGTCGACATCATCCTACACGTTGAGATCCTCAAATGAATATTTAAAATCTCGAAATTTCAAATTTATTATGTTATAAAATGTCCCTATGAGATAGGGGGCATTTTAAATATTTATTCGGGTTGACATTGCGCTGCATGCCGAGATCCCCGAAGAAATATTTAAAATTATCAATTCAAATCTACTTTTGTGCTTAAGAAAGGCCACAGTAGAGGAACCCCCACTTCATCAACCCGCCAGTAGGGACTGTAGAAAGCACGAAGGCAAATTTGACTCGACAGTTCAAGTGATCGTAGTCTACAAAGTTCTCCAAAATGACCGGAGAATCAAAGTAGGAAGCACGAAGGCGAATTTGACTCAACCAATTAAAGTGATCATTATCTACAAAGTTCCCCTAAATGATTGGAGAATCAAAGTTCCAGTGGGAATGAGGGGTCTCGAGCAATTAACAAATGTGTGTAGGCTCCAAATTTTCAACCACAAAGGATGACTCCAAATCTACCAACTTCAGCAAAATCAAAATTAAGGAGTGCAATTTCCATAGCTCAAGTTTGAAGCCTAAATGGGTGTAAATGGTCGGATCAAATACGCCTAAATGTGATCAGATCGCTAGCAGCTCCGTCTACTCAACAAGCCATAAGAAAGGCCATAGTAGAGGAACCCTCATTTCAGCAACCAGAGGACAAAGAGCTATCAAATTCTAGCTCTCCTGATCTGATGAACTCAAGTGATTCAGATTAAAGTCTTCTTAAATGGTTAATGATCAAGATACTACCTACATTCAGTATTATCAACTCAATCCAGTCCAGAACCTGCAAATCCTTCAACAAATTTGTAAAGCACAAAGCGAGTATCGAATGAACTTTTTTTCAACAAGTCCGTTAAAGCACAAAGCGAAGGATCGAAGAAAATTATCCCAAAGTTCACACAAAGCCCAAGGCTGAACTAAGTGAATTCTATCATCAATAAGTATGTTATGCGCAAAGCTCTAGACCGATGACTTTTTGCCATCGACCTAATATAAACCTAAAGGGTTTAGGTCATCAGTATCTACTCCTTCATCAAGCCCACTAAAGCAAAAAAGCACAGAGTCGAAGGTACAAAATAACACCTGACAAGTCAATAAAGACAAATCAGGTAATTCTCCATCAATGTCCGCAGCAAAAAGCACAGGGCAAAAGAAATCAATATCTCAACCATCTATTGATGCATCCAAGAGATCTATGAAGAAAGAAAATTTTAGAGTGACATTCAAGTAAGCTTTTGGAGATCCACTAAATGAAAACCCTGGCATGACATCCAAATAAGTTTTTGGAAATCCACTAAATAAGAGCTTCTATGTGACAACTAGAACAAGTATCTAGAGATCCACAAAGCTAAACAGCTTACAACAAACATGATTCACTCTAGACACGTACCATATTTGTTGGGGGCATTTGTTGACTTCTAAATAATACCCAAAGAAAACAAAAAACATTGACAAAAAATACCTCGTATCCCGTCGGATCCACGAATACCGCTGAATCGGTGTCGCTGCCATCATTTCTCCGCACTTCCTGTGTGAAATCGGCTCTCCATCACTGCCCCATTCTCTTCGTTAAATACCGACCCAAAGCCCTTGCTCTTCCCTCTACTCTCTAACTCCACACAAAATCCTCTTCCTCTCCAACTCTCGACCTACCCTAACCTTACGAGCCCAGGCCGACGATAACCCTCAGTCGAATCCCATCTCCCAAGCTCTCATAGCCTGAAGCTAACACGACACCAGATCTTCCGATCCCCTCTATCCAGAGAAAGAGAGAGAGAGAGAGAGAGAGAGAGAGAGAGAGAGAGAGAGAGAGGGAGGGAGAGCTTCCTCTTCACCTTTGACTCGAAGCTTCCCCTAGCCGAAGCCACCTCCTTCGATGAACTACCTTGCCGTCGAATCAAGAAACATTTTGATCAGAAGGAACGACTGGAGTTTCTTCATTATGAGGGTAACCTATTCCCTTGTACGCACTTCTTCGGCCCTATCCCATAAATCCAGTGAATGGTAAGCAAAGGATTTTGCTTAAATCCGACAAGATTTTGATCTAATCATGCTTAAATCCTGTATATATCATACTCTAACCCTTCGTTAATCATAATTAATCATGTTTGATTAATTATGATTATTTATAATTGAGTGTAATTAATTACAAATAATTATGATTAATTAATAATTAGGATTAAGTCTAATTAATCATGTTTGATTAATTATGATTTATTTTTAATTACTTTTGATCTTAATTTATAATTATTCATAATCAATTATTATTAATTATAAATAATTATGATTAATTTTAATTAACTATGCTTAATTACTTTTAATCTTAATTAATATTATTTATAACTATTTATAATTAATTTTTGTTTATTAATTATAAACAATTATAAATACTTATCAATTATGATTAATTTTAATTAACTTTTTGTAATTAATTTTAATCTTAATTATTAATTACTTATAATCATTCATAATTAAATACTAATTAATTATAAATAATTATAATTAATGTTAATTAATTGTATTTAATTGATTTTAATTTTGATTAATAATTATTACGATTATTCATAATTAGTTATTAATTAATTATGAATAATTGTAATTAATCGCTCTTAATTAAAATTGGTTGCCAATATATAAGTGTTATGCATCGATCCATGTGCCAACACCAACAACCCCATGAAGGTACGAATTTTTCTAAACTTAGATTCTCATTCTCAAAGTTAGCGGCGGACCGGAAAATCGCCTATACACGCCTTTATTGCACGTGGTGGGATGGGACCCCTGTCCGACGCCTACGACGAGAAGAGTAATAACCTAAACTCTAATTCAGCATTCGTGGCATACCGAAAAATTACCTATACATGCCTTTATTGCGCGTAGTGGGATGGGACCCCGGTGCGGCACCTATAGTGTGGCAGGGTCACTTATAAGTTCCCCCAAGCGGGGGGAAAGCAAATTATCTTTTAAATAGGTACCGTCAAAGACCCCTTACACGCCTTTATTGCACGTTGTGGGAAGAAAGTTCACGACCACGGTGTCCTCATCCGAGAACACCTGCCATACACGCCTTTATTGTGCGTGGTGGGAATGCCCAACTTTCTCGTAGTTTTCCCCTAAACGTGGGGGACGCCGGGAGGCTGCCAAAATTTTGGGTGAATGTGAGACTTAACTTGGACCTCATTTGAAATCAAAAGAACAACAGAGGACTTGTACCTGGACTTTTGAACAAAATGACTTAATAAAGAATTGAACCTAAGTAAAATGAAATTCAACTGAAATCAATTTTGAACTTGAGGACTCGGAGGACTTGAACAAACTGCAAAGGACATGGACTTGATTCCTATCAAATGATAATGGACTTTGATTCAAACTTGAGTCAAACGTGCATATGACTTGAACATTTGAACTCAAGAAAAGATTTGGGTTGGATTATAGAAGGGCTTGAACTTCAATCAAATTTGAATAAGGACTTGGATAAGTTGGTAGCAGACCTGTAGACTTGTATTTGTACATAATGCAAATGATTAAAAAAATAATTGAATCTAAATGAAATAATTTCAGACTTGAACTTGATTAAATCGAATAACAATCATATGAATTCACAATGAAGAAAATACTTGGAATTTGAACTCAAGTTGAACTTGAGTTTGATGTGGACCGAAGTGAACTTGTGTTTGAACTAAATGCAATAGAACTTGAGATCAATGGAACAACATACAACTTATGAACTTAATGTGATTGACCTAAATGAGATTGAATCTACATGAATCTGAATATGAACGGAACAAAGGACAACAGGAGAACTATACCTGAACTCAAGCATGAACAAGAACACAATGCTTGCATAAATATAATAGTGCACTAGTATGAACAAGGAGACTTATGATGAACATAGAAGCTCGCATGTAGCTAATATTACTCAAGTGTAAACTAGTACATTAGACTCCTGCGAATGACAACAATCGATGACAAGAATTTTACCATAAAGATCAAAAGTTTGGCGTTGTTTAGAATTTAAATGTCATTAAGGAATCTTGCTAAGTTCAGCATGCATATTATAAGTATCACAATCGAAGACAGAAGATCTGCAATACATACAAGCTCTCTGCAAAGATAAATGTATATGTCACATGCCACTTATGGTTAGATGCAAAAAGAATTCAGTAAATGCAGTATCCTAGAGTCAATTTTAGTTTGTGAAGGAATACATCAACCTGCCCACTTATAGCAATGGCGGATGTACTACATAAGCCAAATACCACAACAAATAGCATAAAGAATATGACATATACAAGTTCCTACGAGCTTCTGTAAGAGACCCGCTATAAACATTAAGTGACATCTACGAGTAAATACATAAGGCTTTCAACAAATATGAGCTCCTACGGGTTAAAGCAGGAGATTCGTTAGTGCATTACAATCCACGTACAGAAAGCAACGAATAGTGAACGACAGTCTACCTGTACAAAGCAGCAAACAAGTCTATTCAAAAGCTGCTATGTCATGCCACCGGATCCGGACCCTCTATGCAAGCAGACAAAAGGCGTCTATAAATACTTTCAAAGTACCCCTACATACGCACAGTAGTTGTATACACATAGGTACACTAAAAGGGGTAAAAGCAATTAAGAACCCGCATGGGCCCCGGCGAGCGTGTTGTAGGAACACACGTGTCGTCTAGGGATATTGCGCGGGTCAATAAAATTGAACATGTTCCTCCTAAGCAGGTAGGTAGGAGTTGACAAGGTTCAGCAAATGATTACAAAATGCCCCCAAAACACCCGCATGGGTCCCGACGAGCGTGTTATTGGTACACATGTGACGTCTAGGGATGTTGCGCGGGTCTAGAAGTGAATTCAAGTTCGAGCACAATCCTCCTATATAGGTAAGTACAAGTTGACAAGGCTCAAACCCTTAAATAAATATCTGGTCGTGAGGTCGACTGTGATATTTATTTTATAGATTCATATTAGGCCTTCAAGGCCTATAATAAAAAGAATTCACAAATAAGGGCATAAAGCCTACGAAACCCGATCCTCTGTCGACAGCACGATAGAGTTGACAACATTCTGAACATAAATATTTTCAAATGACCTCAAACACCCCGGTGATGATCGTGTTCAATGAGAATCTCAACTGGAGGGGTCTATTCCAAATATTTCAAATGCCTTTTAAACTCCACACAATTACCCATAAAATCCAAAATTCCAGAAATCCCAAAATCCCAAATATTTAAAATTGAAATAAATCCATCAATCACTTAAAGTAAAATTCATCCACCCTCCGCAACAGTTTGCTGGGGTGGACAAATCAAAATTTACTTCAGCTCACATAGAGCCAAATGCCTACTCGAAAATATTACTAGGATCCATTCTCAAACAATCTCTTACCAGTAAGAACGTGGTATGTGTCCTCTAACAGGCAATTTTGCCGCCAAATGGCACCGCAGGATAAATGATTATGACCCGGGGCCCTCTGAACCGAATGGTTTTGCACCAAATAGCACCACGAAATATCAGTTATGGCAAGAGCCAATACGCTCCTTAGTGGCATCAAATCCTTGAGATATGAATCAATAGGATATGATTTATAGGGCACAAAGCCCTCTGTTAGCTAAGATGGATTCAAATTTGTCCCCTTAAACAAACATTCACCCCAAGTCTACAAGGTACCCTTGGACGAAGCAACCCATGACTGCCGATAAGGATCCTTTTGTCAGGTTGGGTCAATCACCTCCTCTAACTAAGTAGATCAGGGACCACAATGGCCCGGGATAATGGAACCATGGGATCTTGATCGGGTCTATCATCAATTCCCCCACCATCCGCTTTAAGTGCTAGGTGTTTAAATTTCTTTTTTTAAATATCAAACTTTCCAAACCCTTCCAAATACCCAAATTCAAACCCAATTTTCAAATCCCAAGCCCATACTGCTACTATATGCCAGATAACGCGTACCTCTACATATTTGATTGATGACTAGCCTTAATCGAAAGTTCTCTCTCGTTATCGAGAGGGGTAATTTACAATAGGGGCTTATGCCTATAGGAAATCAGAACTCATATCATAAAGTGCTCGCAAAATAAGGGCAAAACCTGTGGGTAGTATCTTATCTACAAACCCATCTGCCTTCCAAAATTTACCCCGGAACTTATTCTGTTAAAAATCCCTCGCCAAAGAAAAAGTTAAAAGCAAAATAATCAATGCACGGTGGGGAGGCCGGGGCCGAATTTTCAGAGCCCACAATTGTATTGATATTCACTTGAATGCATCTTGATGTATCACATCTTCATTTTTACTATATGCTTAATTCTTCTAGTTAGATTTGAAAGCTTCTTGACTATCCTTTTGACAATGAGCCTTAATTTACTATCATCACAGTTCTCTAGATTAGCAAATGGATGGTAATTGAGGAGCTACAAAAAGTCTTCATCCTCTAAGCCTTCCAACGTCAATATTTTCTCTTTGTAGGATATATATACTTGTCGTAGTGATATTGCCAATAATGGGGGCAATTATCATTGGCTTTCGTGTTCATCATATTTCGTAGAGATAAGTGTATCACTGCCCCACTCATAAATGAATAGTTGCATGCATTTGGAATAGTCATTTGCAAGATCCTTGCAAAATGATATTCTCTATCCCTCTTCCTCATTAATTCATTGTATGTTGATATTAGATGCCTGCAGCATCCCTGCTATATCATCGAGTGTATGAGACATTTTGCACATTTCACGAGCTTCTTGTAAATGTAGTTTCTGGACATTGAACTATCATTAATGACATAAGCACTATTGTATTCCTTCATGTTCATTCACCTTGCTATTATGTGGCATATGAATGAGTCATTTTAGCATTACAAATATTTTGCCCTTCTTGGAATATATTGTATTTTGCATGATGAACTTGCACCTTTGATGTTCTCTTGTAATTTGTTGTATATGCCTACCAATTTTTATCACTTTGAAAACTTATCTTGATTGTCTTGTGAGTGAATTATGCTTGCAAGTGTTTGGCATATCAATGTGCAAGTTCATATAGGCTAAAGATCCTTTGATGTAGTATTGAATAGATTGTTTCAAGTAAGTTTTACTCATTACAATTCCCCCAAGCATATTCTGTTGGCGGATCATCATCTTATTTGAAAGCTTATTAGTGTTTTCATTCAAATTGAGATGATTATCACTCATTTGCCATTGATTTTATCCTTCATGAGTTTATGATCTTCATATTAAGCTTTAAACTTTTAGTCCAAGATGGAATTTAAATCATTTCTCCAATGTTCATTCAAACATGGTTCAAACTTGAGTACAAGTTCTGGTACAAAAGGAGTCTTCTGCTTTCATTCTAGTCCTCTGTTGTCCAAATTTTGTTCATGTTTGAGTTCAGTTCGAGTTCTTTGCACCAAGTTCATCTTAGTTCAATCAAGTCCAAGTCCAAGTTCATTTTTATTCAAGTCATTGTCTTATTTCAAATAAAATTTCAAAAGCCTCCTCGTGTCTCCCCTGTTTAGAGAAAAAACCAAGAGAAAATCTTCTCCTCATCGCTACTTAAGTGCTTCAGGTAAGTGTTAAATGACACCGCAGTTGTATTTTTTTTTTCTAAATGCCTGCCCGCTACATGAGCGTTTAAGAGTTCCAAGCACATTTTTAAAAGAATGCAATTTTCTTTCCCCCCTCTACACTACATGAGCATTTGGAGGTACTTATTATTATTATTATTATTATTATTATTATTATTATAGTATTATTATTATTATTCAATTTGTTAAAATAAAGCCATTATTATCATAATAATAATAATCATAATATTATAATGATAATATTAACGTTAATATTTATATTGATATTAAATTCACTTAGCATCAAAACATTGAGGTGAGGGAAAGAGTGATCACCTAGGTTTGATTTAGGTTTAAGGGTTTGATCGAGTAGTGGGCAGGTGAAGTGAAACAACTGAGATAGGGTTCGGTTGAGGTTGAGTGCAGCTTCAGCTTAGTTCGGGTATAGACACTATGTAGTTCAGTCGTATAAGGCTAAGGTAGAGGAGGGGTTGGGAGGAGTCGGGTTCGACCAATAAAGGCACTGGCGTCAGGCTTCGTCTAGGGCTGGAGGAGTTGTCAGCTAGGTAAGAGGAGCTTGGCACACAAACTCTCTCTCTCTTGATCCTTAACCACTTGAGGAGACTTTAATCTGAGTCACTTGAGTTCATCAAATCGGAAGAGCTAGGATTTAATAACTCTTTGTCCTCTGGTTGCTAAATAAGGGTTCCTCTACTACGACCTTTCTTATGGTGTGTTGAGTAAATGGAGCTGTCATCGATCCGACCATATTTGGGCTTGTTGGATCCGACCTCTTACACTCATTCAGTCATGGGAAATGTGCTCCCATAGCTGATTTCATTGAAGTTGGTAGATTTGGAGTTCTCTTTTATGGTTGAAGATTTGGAGCCTACGCACATTTGATAGTTGCTCGTGACTTCTTCCCACTAGAACTTTGATTCTCCAATCGATTAGGAGAATTTTGTAGACAATGATCACTTGAACTTGTGGAGTCAAATAAGCCTTCGTACTTCCTAAAGTCCTTACTAACAAGTTGAACAAGTTGGGGTTCCGCTACTACGGCCTTTCTTGTGGCATATTGAGTAGACAGACCTGCCAGCAATCCAGCCATATTTGGGCGTATTGGAAATAACTTTTTACATCCATCCGAATCTTAAGCTTTGGGTTGTTGGAAAACTTCAAGTTTCTATGGCTCGATTTGTTGGAGTGTGTAGTTATAAAAGTCTCTTTCTTGACTTTTGAACATTGGTATGTTAGAGAAGATGGTGTCTTGAACTTTTAAAAGATCGCCTGCATATACTTTAAAAAAGAAATCATTATGTTCTTCAACATGAAATAATATTTATGTTAATGATTTTTTTTTTAAATATTTATTTAGGAATCTTGACAAGTAGCTCGATGTCAATCTGAATAAATATTTAAAATACCCCTGGCCTGATAGGGGATTTTGAAATGCATTCTTGCTATATAAGAGAATTTCAAAATATTGATATAAGCATGCAGAGATAACAATGCACAGAAAGCTTTGATCATTATAAAGTATATTGGACATGAAATTTTCATATATGATACTTCTTTAAATGTCGGCCATTGATAAGTGGCATAGGCCTCTAACCGTTCAAATCAATCAACTGATATGCTCCTCCTTGGTACATCTTCTTGATGACGAAGTGACCTTCCCAATTGGATATGAACTTGCCACCGATTTTTCGGTGTAGGATGATTGGTCTTCTCAGCACCAGAACCAATTCCCCTTCTTGAATTGTCCGAGGGCGCACCATACGATCAAAGGATTTTGTCATTCTTCCTTAGTAGATTTTCAAGTTTTGTTGATCTTGCAGTCTAACTTCATCGAGTGCATCAAGCTCTTCCACTCTTAAACAAGCATTATGTTCTTAGGTGAGATCATTCTGGATTTCTACCTGTAGTGATGGTAGTTTAACTTCTAGTTGCAATACGGCTTCAACTCCAAACACCAATGAATAAGGAGTGGCTTTGGTCGGCATCTTGTAGGTTGTACGGTATGCCCATAGCACTTATGCCATCTTCGTATGACACTCTTTTTTGTTTTTAGAAAGGATCTTATTCAACAACTTTACCAGTGTTCTGCTGAAGGCCTCAACCAAGAAATTTGCTCTTGGGTTGTATATGGATGAATACCATCAATCGATTTTGTGTTGATAAACGAACTTATAATTTTTTGTACTTTTGAATGCAATACACATTATCCGAGATTATACGGCATGGAACACCAAATCTATAGAGAACATTGTGGGTAAAGAAATTGATCACATGTTCAAATGTAACTTCTCTGAATAGAGCTGCTTCTGCCCACTTAGAAAGTAGTCTGTTGTTACCAAAATGAAGTTGTATCCCATTGATGACGGCAGATCTATCAGCCCAATAATATCTGTGCCCCAGCATTCAAATGGCCATGATGCTACTATTGGGTGAAGTGGATTTGGCGGTTAATGAATAATATCACCGTGGATTTGACATTCATATCACCTCTTGGCGTGGTCAATGCAATCTCTAACCATAGTTTGCCAATAATAATCCATTCTCTTAATTTTAGCGGCTATCTTGGGACCTGACTGATGTGCACCACAAAGTCCTTCATGGACTTATGTTACCACTTTATGAGCTTCCTTGGTCCCTAGGCATCTAAGCCACATTTAATCGAAAGCCCGACGATAGTGTATCATTGACGAACGCATATCGTTATGCTCTTTTACGAATTTGTGCAACTATAGATTTATCCACTGGAGTTTGCTTTCTTTGAAATAGTCGATGAAGGGTTGCCTCCAATCACCTCCCTCCTCGACATCGAAGCAATGCAACAACGATTTTAAAGCTTGGCTAGCTTTACGTCTCTTGGCCACATGATATCATTTCAGATAATTTTCCATAATGATCTTATGGAGTGGTTGAGGGTCAACTAAGGTTTCATCTTGCTGGCTCGCATCCGGCACTTCTTCGGTCTTAGGGAATTTTAATAGAGTAGGCTCCAAGATCAGACGATTGTAAACTTCGATGAATATAAGCTTCTCCTCATTGGTGTTTGCCATCTCCTTGGCCAATTTGGCCAAGCAATCAGCTTTGGCATTCTGTCCCCGAGGAATCTGAATTATTTTAACATTTGGCACCTCTTCATTTGAGATAGTGTTTTGACTATTCTCACATAATATAGTATGAAAGGTAGCTGTACAATTTTGCCCACGTCGCGATCCTTGAAGATGATCAAAAGCCAATCTGCTGCACAATTTGCTCGACTCGATAAACAAGGTTGACTTGTACTTCTCTAGCATCTTCTCATCTTTCATCCTCATCTCCGTTTTTTTCCTCCCAGCCAGAAGCCACACCAAGCTCCCAGATTTTACCTAACAAACCCCGTCCCAACGGTGCCACTCTCGTCTCCTACGGCGGCATCTTTGAGCTTGGTTTCTTTTCTCCTGACAACTATGCCAACCGCTAAATCAGTATTTGGTACCACGACTTCTCCACCTCCATTGTACTATGGTTTGCTAATCGCGAGTCCCCTATCCTTGACAGGTCAGGTTCGCTCACCATCACGGATGATGGCAACCTTGCCGTGTTGGTCGGGCACAAGGCTAATCTCTCGTCATAGAAAGTTACCTTCTTACAATCGAATAGATCCACGGTGAAGCTATTCAACAGCGGCAACCTTATGCTCAACAACTATGATGTCATGGCATGGAAGAGCTTGATCACCCTTGTGATTCCTACCACGCCGGCATGAAGGCCAGGCTCAACCTCATCACCAACATGAACAAGGTATTCACCTCTTGGAGCATCGACAACAACCCGACACCAGGGAACTCCGTCAACATTTCCCTTGACTAAAGTAGCGATGTTGGCTTCGCGAACGAGTAGGAGACGCTAGGGAAGAAGATATGCTGAAGAAGACGCGAACGCTATACGTCCGATTGAAGTATACAACCAACCGGTTATCAAAAAATAGGACCGGTTCGACGGTCGCTCGGTTTGACTGGTTGAACCAGCTTAGAATAGGAAGAACAAAAAGGGGTAGGCACACTGATTATTATTCAATATCAAGAAAGAATAACGTTAATGCGAAAGCTGCAAACTTTGTTATAACGGAAAAGGTTAAGCTTTTTCCCGTCCATGTTATTATCTTCAATTTTTTTGGAAATTGTTTCTGTATGATAGGTTAATCAAAAATAAATTCTAATCTATTACACGATGATTGATACGTGTTCAAAGAAAGTTTCAAGAAGAATTTAAGGTGCTAATTAACTAGCTCAGGCACCTATTTAGGATGTTTATATACTATCATTTATGGCATGATTTTATTCAACCTTATATATCCAATGAAATTGTTAAGTTCTGGGCTGTGGACCAATCAGTTAAGACGGGGGACACACCTATTAGTGAAATGCGTGGAGCAAAATGTCAATAATAAACGGCAAAAAGCAGAAAACTCACCACACATTTCAGACTGTGCACAAAAGGAGAGATCTAATTGCAAGGAAATTCCTGTAGGTTTCCATTGTGTGACTAATACTACAATAAATCAAATTTATAGCTCAAAGCAGTAAAGGATCTAACCAATCATTTACCTGCAAAAAAATGCATGATAAAAATCAAATGGTAGGCAAAAAAGTCGCAACTTCAAATTGAGACAATTACATCTGACTTGGCTCTCGATTCCATGCCTCTTGTAAGATTTTCTCAAAAAATTCCAAAGCTGAAACTTCATAATAAATCACTACGATACAATTAGATGCATTTACATGCAAATATGACTAGATAAGTGAATTTCTAAATTGTCTTTAATTGGACAGGACTTGATACACGAACAACTCAATGTACAGATGAGATCTATTTGGAAAAGGCAACACGCTGCAAAAGCACTAAATTAAACAAAAGGACTAAATCAATAGAGACAAGCGGAGAGGTTTCAATAAAAGAAGATGAGCCATAATCAATCACCCAAAGCTAAGCAGCTGCTCTAAATAAATACGGCGAAGCTCACAGAACTCTATTTCTTCGCATATGAGATAACCATCGGATTCTGAGCTGTCATCTTAAAACCTTGAAGAGCTTGCATGGAGACCGTAGATTGGATCTCATCGCCATACTCCACAAAAGCAATCCCTGGCTTTGTTTCAACCGTTCTAACCTCTTTGAATCCAGGGTATTGACAGAAAAGCATTTGCAGCATCATTGGTGTGCATTCATGTGGAAGATTCTCAACGAACAATATATTGTTTGGTGCAGCTGGTGCCTCGGGAAGCTTGGACCCCCCAGGATAAGGCAATTGAGATAGCTGCTTCATTCGATGATTTCAGTTTCATTAGACAATAATTTCGCAGAACAAGGAAAAATAAAAAAAAATAGTCATAAACCGCAGCACAAAAGACAACTCACAAGCCAAAAATTAATCATATTAATTCATATCCAAACATTAAAAATACAAGCCGTGTGAAAAAATTACTAAAATAGCCAATATTCACATTTATTTCAACTACACAAACGAAAGATAAATCATAAAAAGAATATAAAATGCCTAGAAATCTGGACACAAACGTTATTTGAAGCAATTTTATGGATATAATTTTACACGAAGGGATAAATAATGGCTGGTTCACTACTATAACTCTAATCAGACTACAATATATAAAGATCCAAGAATATCATTTCAAAGGAGGAATCAAAGTTCTAAAGATGCAGGCATGGGAAACCAATCTAAATTTGAAAAGAAACTGACAACACGGGAATTGAAAGATTCATGATAGAGTTACTAAAGGAAATAACAGGAAATACAGAGAATTACACATTTTCACGTCTGGCTTCTTTTATAGCATTCATTCTGACTTTCAATAAATGTTTAGTCTGTAAGTAACCCTAAGGGTAATACTTGAGTTCGCAAGCAAACCTATCACCAATTGGTGAAAAACATTGAGAATAATGTGAAATCTGGATGAAATCAGCCCCAAAACGATATATTGTGGTAGGAAAATCAAAGCCAAACAATAACGAAAACAAGATACAAGAGATCCTCAATTCGAGAAGAGGATCGTCTCTCCCAAATCCCTAGACAAGAGAGTCTAGAGCCCAAGTCAAAACAATTCAAAACATAATCATCCCTAAAACATCTCATGCTCTTTAATACAAAAACTTCATAATCTAATTTCCCTCCAAAACCTTAGCCGCCCCCTCCTTTTCAATTTGAAATCAATTGGATTAGTGGGGCCCACTAATGTGGGGGGGAAGATGAGAGGGAGGTAGACAAGTTCCGCCTCCTGTAGACTTGAGTTGGTCCTTGGGCCAGCTCAGGATGAAATGGCCTAACAATATTGCCCTCCCAAAGAATCACCTTGTCCTCAAGGTGAAAATAAGTAAACTGATATTTCACCCTCTCGTATGGCTCCCACATGGCTTTATAATCAGGAAGGTTCTTCCACTTGATCAACACTTCCTTAGTTCCATGTTCTTTCTAGCGAACCCCTATAAGCTCTAAGGGTTCTAGAACCACCTTTAAATCCTCAGTAAGGGTCGCCAGTAACTCGTGGCTGGCTGTATAGTCATCAATGGCCCTTCTCAACTGAGATACATGAAAAATTGAGTATATAGTCGACATTGGTGGTAGTTTCAACCGATATGCTACTGCTCCGACCTTCTCCAGCACTTCATAAGGTACGAAGAACCTTGGAGCAAGCTTCTCATTCCTCATGTTGGCGACTATCTTCTATCTGTATGATCAGAGATTAGAGAACAGCATCTTCCCCACTTCGAACTGGATGTCCTTCCTATGCCCATCAACTTGTTTCTTCATAATCTATTGAGCTCTCAATAGATGTCTCTTCAACTCCTCTAGCACTCTATCACTCTCCTTCAAGTACTCCTCTACTGAAGAAACTGGAGTATTACTACTCCCAAAGTGCACCAAGTGGGGAGGATCCTGTCCGTACAACACCTTGAATGGGGTCATCTAAGAAGCAGAATGAAAAGATGTGTTCTACCGGTACTCAGCCCTTGATAGCCACTTGGCCCATAGCTTGGGTCTCCGACACAAAGCATCTCAAGTAAGTTTCCAAGCTCCTGTTGACTACTTCCGTTTGGCCATCCGTCTGTGGGTGGTAAGCTGTGCTCCTCTTCAGAATTGTCCCCTGTAATCTGAACAACTGCCTCCAAAAATGGCTGAGGAACACCTCATCTCTATCTAATAATGTTAACCTCAGAATAACAAAACAAAAAATCTCGCGTAAAACCTCTTACCCGTCGGATCCTCAAAATCATGCCGAAATCTCGCCGATTCGGCGCCGTTCGCGTCGCTTCCCCGCAAATCCAGCCGACGTTTCTCGCGGGATTCCTGCGGCCTGCCTCGATCGAACGACCGCTCGCATCGTTAAATACCGACCCAAACGAAGCCTTTTGCTGCTCTCCTTCCCGTAAGCATCCCGCTCCTTCCATACAACCCCAGCTCCCGATCTCCTTCCCTCTCGCAGAGCTCCCGTCGTTGCTTCCCTCCGACCTCCTTGCCCGACTGCTCCTCTCAGCCGCACGAAACAGCCTCGACCTCCACTCTAGCCGAACCAATCCCGATCTCTCCCTCTTCGATCTCCAGACCCGACGCCAACCTCCTTGCTTCTCCGACCTCCTCTGGCCGAGAGAAAGAGAGAGAGAGGAGGAGGGAACCGACCTACCT
>NW_021320070.1:5550903-5557960 GCF_001605985.2 Dendrobium catenatum | reverse complement strand
CCATGGCGCGCGCTATTTTGCGCCATTGACAGCTATGTGACCTCTGTAACAAAAAAAGAAGATAAAAAATTTTACTTGAATCGTTACCTGTACAAGCCATACCCGCACTTGCAATAGTACCCCGTAACTCTACTATTCAGCGCTGTTTCACAGTCGCCCATACCCCGCGCGTGAAGAGCTCACCTTGATCAGATCTCGTAATCGTCGTTAAAACTAAACAAAATAGGGTTTCATTCATTTTTTCTTCTTTCCCTCGCAACTCTCACGACGTCGAAGCTCCATCTCCGTCTACTGCAAACCAAACCGAAGCCAAACCACTTCTTCCTCATTGATTTCCATGAGCAGAAGCTGAAACCCCAAGTTTCATTTCCCTCTGTTAGCCTGTGTCCGACCTCTCCATTGCCCTAGACATCCGATTCCTTCTCCCATCCAGACGCCTAACTCATGATCTTTTGCCGACCTTGCAAACTTCCTTTTTCCCACATGCTTCCGCTTCTTCCCTTGCCGTGAGACCAACAATCGACACCAAGCTCTTCTTTCTGTCCTAGCTGTCGACTGCCCTAGCTGAAGCCTCGATCCATCTCCACCTCCTTCATACCTCATTTTCCTTGTTGAACACCTCCTCAAGTCTTAACCAAGCCCATCGTCTCTGCCTCCCTCTTCGACGACATTTTCCTGTCGGATTGGAAGTTGCAACATTAGATCGAAAGGAATGAAGGGAGTTCGTTGGCTGTGAAGGTAACTTTCTCCCTCATGCGTGCGTCTTCAACCAAATCCTGTTAACCTGCCGAACTCTAAGGCAAAAAGAGGGAAACTAAGGATTTAACTCAACTGAGAAATTTAATAGTTCTCTGAATCCTCATAAATCCTGCATTATCCTATTCTAAATACTTTTTTAATTCTTTATAAATCCTTTTTTAATTTTAATTAGTTATAAATTAATTATAGTTAGTTAATAATTAACTATTATTAATTATAGTTAATTATTAACTAATTATAATTATAGGTAACTAACTAATTATAATTAGTTAATTATTAGTAATTAATTTTTAATTATAATTATTTAATTAATTATAATAAATTATAGTTAAGTAACATTAATTATAGTTAATTGTTATATAATTATAATTATAATTAATTGATTGATTATAATTAATTAATTATTATTATTTATAATTGTTAATTAATTATAATTAGCTATAATTAATTATGGTTAATTATGATTAATTGTAAAAAAATATATTATCTCTCGCTTCGATTTGCATGCCAACACCGCCGATGTCCCCTTACCAAGGTATAAAGTTCTAAACCCGAAAATCTTGCCCTTGGCTTTTGCAGAGCGCCGAGCAACCACCCAATGCGCGCTTTTTTTAGCATGGTGTGACGAGGTGGGTAATCCCCCAAAGTCTTGTTTTCGATGTTTGCGGTGCATTGAGGGACTCCCAATGCGCGTTTTTTTTTAGCCTTGTGCGCGATTTGCTTAGCACGGCGGGCAAAAATATAAGTATGCTTAAGCGCTCGCGTAGCATGACGGGGAAAAAACTGCATTTTCAAACATATATTTTTTAAGACTATGCACGCCTTTCTTGGCATGGTGGGTTTGAAGATTTTGTCCGCGGTTTTACTCGACACCGATCGTGAATGTCTTTCTTGACGTGGCGGACAGGCTATGACTATTGTAGTTTTCTTTAAACCAGGGGGGGGGGCACGCCTTGAGGTTGCCGAAATTCAGTGTAAATACATGGGACTTGATTTGAACCAAATGCAAAGAATTTGAACTTAAAAAGACAACAGGGGACTGAATGAATTTGAAAATATATTTGACATTGAACATATGACGATGAAGTGGACTCAAATAACATGAATTTAACTTAAATTTGAGCCTAATTAAGATGAATAAACTGCAAAGAATTTGGATTCAAAATGAGCAAGAATTTTTGAATTTGGACTAAATTGAATACAAAGAATTTGAACTTGGTCTGAACCACAAGAAACTTAGCCTGAACCAAATGATGATGAATCGAACATACAAAATGAACCATATGAAGAGTGACATGACATTAAAAACAAGGTTATGATTTGTTAAAAATAAGCTCCAAGTTAAATACAAATGAAAATATATAAGGCTGATGGTGGAAAAGAGATTTGCAAACGCTATGTACTTACAAGTGGTAGTGAATTTGTAAACAACACAATCAAATCTCATGGCATAACATGATGCTCTCAATGTATAACACAACTTGCTTGCAAAGAGAAATTAACAAGATCTCTACTTATAAGCTATGGCATGAAATCTCTAATGAATGTCAAAGAGCCGTCATGATAGCTGAAATGCGAACACTATCCAGAAACATTCGTGACATTCATGTGTGCACAATGCATATTACAAGTCACTTTTAGTGACAACAAAAGACCTACACATACAATGATCCACTTACAAGTAACTACTTGAAACTTGTGAATGTTCGTGGATGACTTTAAACGACAACGAAGATTAATGAACCCACAATATTTGGACAATTTTAAGAAATTCAGAAACAAGTGCAAGTGGGAGTGTGATCTTCCCACAGTCAATGCAAGTTGACATTTAAGAAAGCATATCAATCCCCTGCAAGCCTCCCACAGTCAATTAATATTGACATGTAAGAAAGTATATCGATCCCCTACAAGCGGAGGAGATTAGTAATCATTAATATGATTTGCTCATAGGCAAATGAGAGACTTCTAAAATATCATTATACATGTTGCCAACTACGTATGTAGACAAGGAATTTGCAGTCATGACTTATCTGCAAGCAATCATTGAATTGCTGAGATATGAGTAAGTCGTAAGTCATGATGTGGATGTTTTGAACAATGACGTGCTTGTAATCAATAGCACAAGATTTTCAATCAATGTTAAGAAATTATCATGTGTACAAGAAGATGCGACCACTGGCATATGATTGTGAGCATGAACATAATACTTGCACAAACATGGGAACTCATTTGTGGGGGCAAGATGAATGCAATGTATGTCATTCATGAACAAAATGCAGAAAATATATGACAAGAAGATAGATAACAAATACAACATCTTGTGCCCAATATTAATATACAGTCGATCATATGAAATATTGTTGTCAACGCCAGTCAACTTGCAAGCAAGAACATGAACCTACTATACACATGACGGTTCACTTTCAAGTAACTACAAGAAGACTTACGAATGATTGTAGACCAATGTGAAGATTAATTAACCTGCAATTTTCGAACAATTGTGAGTGAAATCTCAACTAGCAGGAGAGCTGCCATGTATACAACATCTAGCCTGCAAGTGGAAGAGAGGTTTGTAGTGCATATGAGGGATATGCAATCGGTATTGCAATGTCCCTTCAAATGGCGGCGATTAATTAGCAAGTGAAGATCACAGTTCCTTATAAACTCTAAGAGTCAATGTACAAAAGATATAATAGCCCACTAACCAGTTTACATGGGAAGATCAGTGATGAACGCAACGACGCCCTGCATCCAACGTCAAAATACAATAAAGTACATCCACTTGCAAGAACTGCCGGATGCTTGTAGTATCTTGAAGATACAAGCTGCAATTGCTACAAGAATTAGATGAGGCACTTGCAAAAGTTACGGGAAAAGATTATAATTGGATTCAAATAATCTGAATTCAAACTTAAGCAAAATGCAGAAGGACTGAATTTGCACAATGAGGAATCAAACTCTAATTTGATGAATGTATAATCATCTAAAGAAATATAAGAGTTAATGAATGAGTTTGATTGTGCAAATAAAGATAAATAAATGAATGGAGAATTTATACTTACGTTTCAGATAGCATGATCGATTTTTTTTTTTTTAACCACAAGCAACAGTCGATATGAATGCGACATATGAAGAAGAGGACAAATATGAGCTAATATACCACACTCCAACAATCATTGTTAACTCATGCAAGATAACTTACTCATGAGTGACAATAAAAGCTCAAACAATTGATTGAATTGAAACAATTGAATTGGTTACAAGGTGATGTAGGACAGAAAGGAGCTCCGGAAATTTTTAACATGACGATGTCCGCATCACAAGGACATATGATGAATGCAATGATAATTAATATCATCATGCAAACAAGCAAGTGAAGTCTGCAAGTGATTAAAATTGAAAGGTGTTTGCAATCATTTGTATGGTAATATCAATGATGAAACTTCATCATGCAAGCTACAATTTATCCCCGAGGATGCTAGAAGATTTGCAATGCTCAACATAACTCATATATATAAGCAGTAGAACTGCAAAATGAATGAACATGAAGAAATGCAATAGTGCTTATTGAGTCCATAAAGAAATGATATTTTTACCCTCCGGGGTAATATATCATCATTCTTATGCCGTACTCGATCATAAAATATGCAATCTGTTTGAGGATACAAAAATTCTTCAACAAAGGATATACAGTTGGCGGGTAGAGGATATTTGGTGGAGCTGCACAATTTGGAGGGAGCTAGATTGGAAGAGGGAGGGGACATACCCCTCTCCATACAGCTGCTGATTCAACAGATCCAAGAGGTGTTTCAGCCCCCTCAGGGATTTCCACCGCAGAGGGGGCAAGAGCACGCCATCATTTTAAAGGAGGGTGTGTCACCAATCAGCGTACGACCTTATCGCTACCCTCAGTTTCAAAAAGATGTAATTAAAAACTTGATTCGAGAGATGCTGGAGGCAAGAATCATCAAACCCAGTGTTAGCTCCTTCTCTAGTCCAATTCTATTGGTGAAGAAGAAAAATAGCAGTTGGACTACAGAGCGCACAACAAGGAAACTGTACATGACAAGTTTCCCATACTAGTTATTGACAAGTTGTTAGATGAATTGAGTGGAACAGTGATATTTTGTAAGATAGATCTGAAATCAGGATACCATCAAATCTGAATGGAGGATGTGCCCAAGAATGTTTTCAGAACTCATGAGGGTCACTGAGTTCCTGGTGATGCCTTTTTGCCTCACCAATGCTCTAGCTATTTTCTAGGTACTTATGAATAAGGTTTTCAAACCTTATCTCAGATGATTTATACTTGTATTCTTCGATGACATCCTAGTCTACAACAGGACAGAAGAGCATTGGGAGCATTTAAAAAGGGTGTTAGAGGTGCTGAAGGAGCACCAGCTGAGAGCCAACTTGAATAAGTGTTGCTTCGCATAATCGGTGTAGAGTACTTGGACTATGTTGTATCAAAAGAATGGGTGACAATAGATCAGTCCAAAATTGAGGCAATGCTCAAATGACCAATGCCTAAAAATCTTAAGGAGCTGAGGGGATTCGTAGGACTAACTAGTTACTACTGAAGGTTTTTGAAGGGATACAACACCATAGCATGTCCACTCACTGAGCATTTGAAGAAGGATAATTTTCTATAGGGAGAGGCAGCCACATTAGCGTTTGAGAGCTTGAGAAGGCTATGATTACGGTACTGGTCTTAGCTTTGCTAGATTTCACTCAAATCTTCATAATGGAGACAGATACGTCTGGGTATGGGTTGGGTGCAGTGCTTATGTAGAGTCATAAGCATATTGCCTATTTCAGCCAGGTGTTGACTGTTTGAGCCAGGCTGAAGTCAGTCTATGAGAGAGAGTTAATATCCATTGTTTTGGCCATATAGAAGTGGCGGTCCTACCTACTAGGGAGAAATTTCATTGTCAGAACAGATCAGCGGAACTTGAAATACCTGCTGGAACAACGGATGGTGATAGAGGAGCATCAGTGGTGGTTGTCCAAGTTGCTAGGGGTACGATTTTGAGATTTAGTGCATGCCAGGAGTGGAGAACAAGGCGGAAGATGCCTTGTCCAGATGTATGGTGGAGCTGTAGTCAATGACACTATCTGTTCCTTTGATGCTAGATTGGGAGGCCATCAGAGAGGAAAGTGTTAGGGATGAGAATTTGGGAAAGATCATGATAGATTTATTGACGGAAGAGGGTAGCCATCCAGGGTACTCATTGGAGGGGGGAAAAATTGCTATATCATGGGAGGTTTGTGATGCCTGGAATTCTATCCACATTCCAAACTTACTACAGGAGTTTTATGGAAGCATTGTTGGGGGCCATTCAGGAGTGCAGAAGACATACAGTCAATGTTTAAAATTGCTTATTCGGGTATTGAGGCATTTTTCATTCGTGAGACGAGGCATAAGCGTCAAGGCGTTTTGAGGCGTAAGTCTCAAAATCAAAAGATTACGTAAACATAAAATGATAAATTTTTTATATACTAATGAGTGAATAATATAAAACATAAAAAAGCATAAGATATGAAGTGAAATCAAAATATCCCAATAATAAGACAACATGAAATATAATTCAACTCAAAATTCTATCTTTCCCAAATCCCAGTATTCTTTTTAACATATAATTCAAATTTTCAAAAATAAATAGCAATGACATATCACATAAGAACTCATAAGTCATCAACACTTTCATCACTAAGGGGTTCTTTATTTGAATCATCATTATGATGAACTGCTCTCTCCCCTTCCTCCTCTCCTATAAAGTCCAATGTCGGGCATTTACTTTAAGATTTATGTAAGTTTTAATATATATAGCGTGAGACGTAAGCCTCATGCCAGTGAGGCGAGGCGGGCCTCAACCAAGTTGAGGCGCAAGCCTCATTAAAAAAGCTCGAGACGTTTTTTACTCGAATTTTGCAAAGGCGGGCCTTAAGCAAGCCTCATATTGCGCAATGCTATCTTCGAAGGTTTACTGGAAGAGGATGCATAAAGATGTAGAGGAGCTGGTGGCCAGATGTGAGATCTGTCAAAGAAACAAATACTTGACTGTCACCAGGAGGACTACTACAGTCGTTGGCTCTACCGGGACGAGTATGGAAGGTGAATCCATGGACTTCATAGATGGGTTGTCCCGTTCAGAAGGTTTCACAATGATTTTAGTGGTGGTGGACAGACTGAGCAAGTATGCTCATTTCATCCCCCTCCGACACCCTTACACCGCTGTTACTGTGCTTCAGCTTTCATCAGAGAGGTGGTCAGATTGCATGGAGTATCAGAGGCGAT
>NW_021320070.1:5545729-5550803 GCF_001605985.2 Dendrobium catenatum | reverse complement strand
TACTAACCATGACTAGTTGAGTGATAAGAAGCAGCCAAATTATTACAACCTCTAGCAAACATGATTAGATCATTAAGTTTGATTGCAAGTATTATGAACGTATAGGAAAAAGAATTTAGTTTTTTTTTTGTTTGGTTTGAACTGAATCAAATACAAAGCATTTGCGTAGGGGATTTGTAATTACCCCATAATGCCCATTTTTTACGAATATTAAATTCGCTCAAATCAAACGAATGAAGAACTCATAGTCCATGACCACACCTTCCGCGCCTATGGTCGTCGCCTGCCACCCACCACCCATCACGCCCCGCTCACCACTTGCTACTGCAGCAGATAAAAAAAGAAATCAGTAAAGGTAATTTTAATATTGAAGGTTGCAGTTGCAATTTAATTTAAAAGCTTGAACCAATATATAGCTTCCTCATGTGCCATATCTGATTGTCTTCCATCAATTTTATTGATTTCACTGAGAAAAAATATACTTGCGTTGAGAGGAATTCTACAATTGCGAGGGCAGTAAAATCTACATAATGTTTTATATAATTTGTATTTCTTAAACTCATCTTTGTTAAGTAACTCGTTGATCTTATCATATTACTTCTTGAATTAAGTACAATGAATTTTTTATAACAAAATAGAGAGGCATATGAAAGGAAAACTTATTATCTGTATTCCATGTGCAGGTGCTTCGAGATTTTGTAAAGAGTGAGTCTTCTTTTCATGAATTCTCTTCGAACTTTTTAGTTCTCGTCTTTGTTAATATTATTTTCCTTAAGTAGTTTAACTATGCATGTAACTTTGTTAAAAGGGAAATAATGAAATTCTTAAGTATAACTTACTGTTCTAAGCTTAGTTGACAATTGACCTGGAGACTTGCCTGCTGTCAGTTGGTGTGAATCTTTATTGCTTACTCAATTTGATTGAAGGAACAAGATGTGCATTTTCAGAAAAATTGCTAACTATACTTTCCATCAAGGTTGCTACATAGATTCTGGTAAAGTCTATGCTTATTGTAGTTTGCATATCACATGGTGACTAATTTGCAGGTGTAGCAATTTTTGCTGATCAAAATCGTCAATATTTGTCAATGACAAGTGCTATTCTTCTTAGTCTAGTAAGTCGTTCTTTCTAATTGCAAAGTTTTTTCACGATTTGAAAATTTTTAATTTTAGAAGGAATATTGTTTCAGATTAAATAGATTTTTTATTCCTACTTTGTGTTTATGAAATGTTAAGAAAATCTCCTGGTGGTTCTTTTTATTTTTTTCCATTGATTTTTGAAGAATGCTTACGAAAGCGTAGGCCTTTTTCTTAGTACTAAACTAGCATGATAAGCAGCATATTTACAAACTCAGCTGTCTAACTGAGTTTAAAGTCAATTTTCATAAAGAAACTTTAAAGGTGCAACATCTAATTTTTGGTTGTCGACTATTTAACGCAACCTTCCACTTTCTCATTTAGGAGTTGGGATTTGGCAACGTAGTGTTTAGCATTAGTTAATGTGTCTAATTTTTTTTTTTATTTGCGACTTTCAAATTGGCATCGTTAATCTCTATAGTTTATATTAATACATTACCTTTAAAATGTATCATTTTCTTCAAAACTATTTTGAATATTTATTTTCCTATGTTTCAAAATTTGGCATAAATATCTTCAAAATTTAATATTTTATCTTGAAAATTTCATTTAAATTTTAAGATGTATGTGCCATAATTATAAAAAGGTTACGAAGAGAAATGTGATAGGCACCCGATAATTTATTTCCATTTCTAAAAGACCCTAAATTCTTGAATACATGGCATTGCAATTACTTATATTAGTTGAAAGGTGCGAAACTTGTATTAAATAAGATACGTTTTTTAATGAAAGCCATTTTCACATTTTCATTTGCTATCTTTCTGATTGTTTCATTCGAGTGTGCATAAAGATATCATGTTAACCGGTATTAATATGTTTTCAACTTTTCATCATCTCAATTTTTTCCATTGTTGTTGTGAAGGTTCCTTGGATACAAGTGAGTCGATCAAAATCACTGCTCCTTACAGTTCGGCCTGAAGTTTTTGCTACTGCAATGATCATGGGCGCGTATGTTATTCACCATTGCTATTTGTAATTATGCTTCTTAATGCCTGAATTTTAGTTGCATTATTTTTGCATCATCATCATCCTCCTCCTCCACATTATGCCAACTATTTTTTTTTAATATGAATAAATATTTTAATGGCTACCCTTCTCTATTGATATCTCATTGGTCATCTTTCTCAATTTCGAAGTTGCTTCTTTGTAGTTCTCATACTTGAAGAGCGTCTACAGTATAGATCACTTGAAAGCCTTTTTTTATTTATCTTAACTTTGTAGTTACAAGATCAGGTGATGCCGAATACCATACAAATATTTGATAGTCAAGAGAGATGAGGATTTCTTTGTATTTGCATTTGGGTTAATTCATAATCAGTTATTTTTTCTATGATTATATATTTTCATGTATTTTATTATGTGATAAGATTTTACGGGTAATTTGAACTTTTGGTTTGATTGATTCGAAGAACCACAGCCAAAATTAAACAACAAGAGTAATGGGTGCTGAAAGGAGGGGCACTAGGGAGAGAGAGAGAGAAGACCAAAAAGATGAATGAAGATATGTGAGATAGAGTAATCGACAGCCAGGGTTTGAGAAAATCAAATTTCATTTTATCCTCAATTAATTATGTGTTATCTTATATGAGTATATAACTCCTTATATAGACTTTGGTCTCATGATTATTAAAAAAGGAAATAATATCCTGATTAACTATATGAAGATTGTTTAAAACAATTTTATGGACATAATTCTAAACCAGAAAAAAATATCTAATCAATCATGTATTGTAGATAATGGTTGTATATCCTGATTGGACATACGTCATCAACTCAATGTATGAAGAATTCTCATGTACCCATCCAGTTGGGAGAGATGTCAGCAAGTAATGGTGGGTGACAATGGAATTGGAGTTGCAAGCAGTGTAAGAAATGGAATTGGTGTTCTGGCAATAATACAAGACTTCACCTGTAGAGATACTTGTAGGAAATTTGGAGCCTCAAAAATACATTTATAAGGAAACACACCTCAACATGGAAAATGGGATTTAGCATTTATGTTGAGAGGAAAAATAAATTTAAGTAAAATAAGTGCGAGGTTTTTAAAAATATATTAGGCTTTTAGATTGCGGTTGGTAATTTATTATAAGTAGAAAATGTAGTGTCACACCTTTAGCAACATTTTTGTCATTCGTTGTTTCATAAATATCCTCTTTAAAGACGTCTTAATACGCTTTCTTTCCACGTCAAAAAGGATTTTTTTTTTTTGTGAACAAAAAAAAGTGAATTAATCTTTGAGTCAATAGCCACCAATCTTGAAATTCAAATATCAATATAATTTAAATTTGATAGTCACAAATCTTGGCAAATAAAATCAAATCTTATCCAAGATGATTAAAAATTTTTTAACTCTTCACCTAATAATGAGTAGGTGCTATATCAATCACTATACTTGACCTAACTTTTGGGGAATGCATTGAATCTGAGATGTATTATAAAATGATGATTCAAAGTTTTGTTTATAAACTAGGTAAGTGTTCTTAAGTGTTGCCATTGCATTTAAAGGATGGCTTTTTTCAATTGAATGCTCCCTATCACCCCTATTTCTAGGAGGTTTATATAGTTAAGAGTGTACTTTGAAGAATCCTAAGAAGTTAGAAAAAAAAAATTTGCATGAAGAACAATTTGAAGGAATGCCTTCAAATTCCACCTTTTTTAATAAGTAGTCATGAACAATGAAAAAAATCTAAATATCCTTCTTTTAGAGAGTAGTAATGTCCATTTCCAGTAGAATCCTAGTTACAAATGACCTTGAAAGCCTAGCAGTAACATCCAACCTGAAGTTGTTCACGATTAAGCAGTTTAAATTTTATATTATTTTTTTCTCCATTTTTTAATCAGGTTTCGCATATTTTCCAACAACAAAAAGCTGTGGTTTGGTGCTTGGGCTCTCATCATGGAACTAATGAGTTCAAGGCTTGCGTCTAATGGGTATATGGGTGTATGTGAGAATTTGCAATTGAATTTGTTCAAAATCTCAAACAATATATATTGGAAAAATTAATAGCGAACGTTCAAATGACTTTGGATTTTTTGCTCCTTGCTTTTGTATGGCTTTGCTTTCTCAGTTTAGCCCGCGTCAGCTTTTTAGTGCGAGCAGTGTAGTTGATTTGTACCGTTTTGATTGAAAAAGCATCAATGCGTCTTCTTTGAACTAAACGATTGCTTTTTTTTTTCTTTGTATCAGACTCGTACATATCATTCTTTTGGCACTCAACACCTTTGCTGTGCGGACTCTGTCAATACTCTCTGGAGATCAACAGTCGATTCTTGCAAAAAGAGAGAATGCACGGGCAGTCATTATTGTTGCCAGTCAGGTCTGTTTAAAGTTCTTTATAGTTCCAATGCTTCGATTTTGAAAATAAAATCATGACAAGAAGTTCTCCCGGGCCTAAAGGAACCTACTATGGATGATAATCATTGAAACTACATTCTACTCTTAAACTGTATTCTGACAAGTTCTAAGCTCCCAATGTATCAAAGGATAGAGTCTGTGTGATCAGGGAGAAATCATTTTGTGCAGACACCGGATGCAGAACGTCGTCGAGAGACCAATCAGAATATGTCATGTCAGCGGTACCGAGGCATGGTACCGAGCACAGGGGTGACGTGACACATTCTGGTTGGTTTCCATATGGCATTCGGCGTCCGCACAAAATAATTAATCGTGATTGGGACATATAACGTGATTAGCTTTTGTTGTTAATTTCTAAATCATCTTTTCAATTAATCTCCATTCAGTTCAATCTTAATTCTACTTGGAGATCCCTTCTGTCTATTAGAACGAAAATAGTATTCAGTAGGTGTTATTCCCCTAAAAATTGAGATCAAACACGAAAAGCCTGATAGAGAGAAATCGACTGCCTTATTTGCACAATCTCGCTTCTTCTTCTTCTTCTTCTTCTTCTTCTCTCTGTGCACATAAAACTGTAATCTCA
>NW_021320070.1:5538385-5542637 GCF_001605985.2 Dendrobium catenatum | reverse complement strand
TTCTCACATTTGGACCACTCTCTCTAAATTGAGCTCTCTCAAAACATAGATATCATTTCTTCATTGAACTCCTAAGAAGTCACCAACCAATTTCAGCTAAAATGTCGGTTCAGCTGAAATGAGAGTACAGCTTTGGGGGTCATAAGAACGATAAATTATTTTGTGCTGAGACCGGACACAAAACGCCGTTCGGAGACCAACCTGAACACGCCATGTTAGCGGTGCTGAGCTGTGGTACCGAGCAAGAGGTGACATGACGCATTCTGGTTGACCTCCGTATGGTTGTCGGCGTCCGCATAGAATAATTAATCCATAAGAACATGTCTCCCCTTAGATATAGTAATTATCACTCTATCTTGTGGATGATTTTTTTTTTTTTTTTTAGTTTTGAGTTTTTTTTTTTTTTTTTTACCTTTAGATCAATTAAGATAAACTCACACACACATCATCTATTAGTTGGTTGTTAAAACTCTCAACTAAGATATCAAGATGACAACTTTGACAACAAAATGCATGAACCTTTAAAGATTGAGCCTCATGACAAAGACGCCTCATAGCTTATCGCACTCGACACTATACCTAGTTACCTACCTTATGATGCATTTGACAATTGAATTGACTATGTCAATTACTTTAAGCGAGGGGTAATCATGCATTTTTTAACAATTTTTTCTATATCATCAAACAACTTAAATAATGATATTTTTTGAGTTATGTCCATTTTGATTAAGGCTTCATTTGAGATAGTTTTCATAATATTTTTTAAAGCGGCTTTTTAGTACATAAATTTCATATTCAAGAAATTTTTGTACTGAAAAGCTGTTTTAGAAAGCAAGAAGAAAGCCATCCCAAATGAAGCCTAAAACTTTGTTTGGGGTGACTTACTTATTGTTTCTTAAAGCAGTAGGCTTTGTTTGGGATGACTTTCTTATTGCTTCTTAAAACATTTTTCTTGTATAAAAATTATTATTTTTTTTGCTCTAGAAAGTTATTTTAAGAAACATTAAGAAAAGTGTCTCAAACGAAACATAAATCTTATAATTCCATTTATTTATCATAACGTCATTTTGCCCCAAAATCATCGTCGTTTCTTTCGCGTCTTTCTCAAACGGAGTTCGGTAGAGAGAAAGAAATGGCGAAAGTGAACAGTGTGACGCCAATATTGATGTTGCACTATTCATAAGCAACTGATTGCCGGCAAAAATGGAGTTCGGTTGGCACATCTGAGGCTCTCCATTCGCCTATTTGCTGAACGGCTGAAGAAGCCCTAACTTCTATAAGAAAAAAAAACTGTAGTCCAAAGGAGATTTTTTACTGCTAAGATGATTTATCTATGCACGTGATGCATGTTTTCCACACGCGCACACAATAATAATTCTTATTCTGATATTCCTTACATTTTGGTCCCCCAACAATTGGAATATTAGCTTTAGTTGAAGGAAAGCTACCTAATCCACTCATTGGCGATGCAAAGCCAATAATACATTAATTAGTTTTTTTGTATTTATATTTGAAGCCTGAAAAACGCAGAACACAAGCCATTGGTCGGCCACCACTCCACGTGTCAACACTTGGCTGCTCCAACAGCTAAGATTTCATTTGGATAATTTTTTTATTGTTTTTTAAAATAATTTTTTAGTTAAAAGTTTTTATTTCAAGAAATTTTTTAACTAAAAAATTATTTTAAAAAACAGTCCCAAATGAAAAACAAGGGTACATTTTCCTTTATATATTTGAACTAAGTTTTTTTTTTTTTTTTTAAATTAGTATATTAAGGAACAAATTTTAGTATTTATATATTTATCTGAAAAAATATTTGAAGTAAATTGAAAACATTTTATGCTTGCATTGATTTAATTGTGGGTTATCTTTATAATGTATTTCTTTTTATTTACTGCATTTTTTATTTTTGTTTCAAAATAATTTCATAGTAATAAGATATAATAATCACTGTATACATTGATTTATAAAATTCTTAATGAGTGTTATGTGTTTTGATTTTTTTTGCACTCAATGATTAAATTAAATTTCTTCTATTTTTCAACAAAATGTATAAATGGGCAATTTTTTATATTAATTTGCTCCTTTGTTTATACTCACTATATATTTATTTATTGTTTAGCAAATGACTCAATAAGAGCTCGGTTATGATGGATAAATTATTTATTACATGAATAATTAAATTTATGACTTTAAAATTATATTACATAAATAGTTTAAGTTAAACCATTTATTCTCTTTTATTTTAAAATATATTATTTAAATACCTTAAAAATACTAAGCTCTAATTTTATTTTAATTGCTTTGTTCTATTTTCTATGATTATACAGATATATATATATGAAGTATTGTATATTTTAAAAAAATTATATTCACCACCTCTATTCATAATAGTAATGCTAAAAAATTGAAGAGCATAATAAAAATATTAAAGAAAAAAGCATAAACTAATATATTTGATTGGGTAGTATGGTAGAAATGTAAATAAGAAAAGTAGGGATAATATGATTGTTATTTTAGTCTTTTTAATTAATGGCAGAGAAATAATGTTTTTATTATATAAAATTACAATGAAGTATTTTTATATTTATATTTGTATCATCAATATATAATATGTATAAAAAAGTGTGTTTTATGTTGAATAAATTGTTATATTAGTAGTATTCTTGACATAATTTAGAGATTTAGGGTTCGTTTGGGATTGCTTTCGTACTGCTTCTTAAAGCGGCTTTTTAGTACAAAAAAAGTGTGTTTTATGTTGAATAAATTGTTATATTAGTAGTATTCTTGGCATAAATTAGAGATTTAGACTGCTTTCTTGCTGCTTCTTAAGATAATTTTCTAGCACAAAAAATAACAATTTTGTACTAGAAAGTTGCTTTACGAAGCAGTAAGAAAACTGTCCCTTAGGCTTTGTTTGGATTGGCTTTCATTTTGCTTCTTAAAGCAGCTTTCTAGTTTATAAAATTTTATAAAGACGTCCCAAACGAAGCCTTAGTAACTAATCTAATGCTTGTGTTGCATCTTTCCTTTCAGGTCATGACTGATCCAGATGTTCCTGGCCCCAGTGATCCATACCTTAGAGAACACCTTCACTGGTAATTCTCAACCATCTATATTTTGTTTACCATTCACTACTAAAATTTGGCGGCGGTTTTAAAACCGCTGCGCTGCTAATTCTGTCTCAAAATTAGCAACGGCGGTTTAAACAACCAATGTAATTTTCCTTCCGCAAATCGCTGCAAAAGGCATTTGTAGCGTACAACGGTTATTGTGATCTTACAGTAATTGTTGATTCGCCGCTAGCTATTTTGTGGCGGTTAAAATCGTCGCAATATCATAAAAAGAGCAACAAAAGCCTTTTTTTCCCGGTTATTATTTATTACTAAATGTAAAATTTAAATTCATCTAAATATTTTATGCACAATAATACACCAAGATAACATAAAAGATATAATTAAAAGCATAAAATATATTTACTTATAGTTTAAACATTTTTTACAGGATTGTTACTGACATCCCAGGCACCACTGATGCTTCATTTGGTAATCTCAATAACATTATCTTTTTTATAATAATAAGACTTAAAATCATTAAAGTTTCATTTGGAATAATTATTTTACTGTTTTTAGAGCAATTTTTTAGTAAAAAATTTTTGAATTAATAAAAAATTATTTTAAAAATAGTAACAAAGGTGTCCCAAAAAGAGCGGCATATAACGGTACCGCTAGATACCCAATGCTTGTGCGGACGAGTCCCCCCGTCCGCACCTAATAATCTCTCAATTGATTGGGTCGGATTCACATGGGTGCTCTTTAATGGATTTTTATGTTTTATTTGGAAAAACTTTCTTATTATTTTCTAAAGCAGTTTTATACTATAAAAATATCTAAAATTGCTCTATAAAATAATAAGGAAGTTGTACTAAACTAAGCCTTGGGACGGCATTCTTATAGCTTCTTAAAGCAGTTTCCTAATTCAAAAACTAAAATTTTTGTACTAAGAAGCTGCTTTAAGAGGCATAGAAAAAGCCGTCTCAAACGAATCCTTAGTCTTAGCTTGTTAATAGATTTTGTTTAGCCGCACACTTCTTAGAAAGATTATGATGTAATAGTGTCATGATTTTCTTATATGATTTGATAATGTTTATGAATTTTATGATTGTGAGGATTATGAGAATGAATCCAATTCATATGAAATTTATGTTTAGATGCTTAATATTTTATAAATATTTTTCTCTATTATATGGAAT
>NW_021320070.1:5516312-5538285 GCF_001605985.2 Dendrobium catenatum | reverse complement strand
GGATGGCTTTCTTCTTGCTTTCTAAAACAGCTTTTCAATACAAAAATTTCTTTAATTTAAAATTTTTGTACTAAAAAGCCGTTTTAAAAAACAGTATGAAAACTATCTCAAACGAAACCTTAATCAAAATGGACATAACTCGAAAAATATCATTATTTAAGTTGTTTGATGATATAGAAAAATTTGTTAAAAAATGGCTTAAAGTAATTGACATAGTCAATTCAATTGTCAAATGCATCCTAAGGTAGGTATAGTACCGAGTGCGATAAGCTATGAGGTGTCTTTGTCATGAGGCTCAATCTTTAAAGGTTCATTCATTTTGTTGTCAAAGTTGTCATCCACACAACTCATCTTGATATGTTAGTTGAGAGCTTTAAGGACCAACCGAGAGATTGAGTTCAAGTTCTATGTATATGATGTGTGTGTGAGTTTATCCTAATTGATCTAAAGGTGAAAAAAAAAATTCATCCACAAGATAGAGTGATAATTACTATATCAAAGGGGAGACATGTTCTTATGCATTAATTATTCTGTGCGGACATCGAACGCCATCCGGAGGCCAACCAGAATGCGCCACATCACCTCTTGCTCGTACCGCGGCTCTGTACTGCTCGGTACCGCTAACATGGCTCGTTCTGGTTAGTCTTCGAACGGCGTTCTATGTTCGGTCTCCGCACAGAATAATTTCTCGTTCTTATGACCCCCAAAGCTGTAGCTCTCATTTCAGCTGAACCGACATTCTAGTTGAAATTGGTTGGTGACTCTTCTTAGGAGTTAAATGAAGAAATGGTATCTATGTTTTGAGAGAGCTCAATATAGAGAGAGGTCCAAATATGAGAAGACGAACAACAACAACAACAACAATATTAATCATTTATCCCACTATGTGGGATCAGTTACATGAATATATTTTCTTCATTGTGTCCTATTAAAAGTCAAATCATCATTGAAATCTAACAAAAGAAAAGTCATTTCTAATATTTTCAAATCAATTTTTTTTTAAGATCTCTACCTTTCTTAACATAAGCAAAATCTATTAAATAATAAACTTATTCTCCTACCTGGGTGATCAGGAGGCCACCGTTTTATGTGACCAAACAGATCTAAGAATATGAAGAAGAAAAAAAAAAAGGTGCAGCACTTAACATTGAAGAACTTACATGGGCATGTCCAGGTATGATGATATGTAAGTTTATTAAATATAAAACAGATAAATAAGAAAGCAACTGTAAGGAGACAATGAACTATTTTAAATATTATATAATTTGGTACTAACTTAAATAATCTAAGAACCATTTTGATATTTTTTTCACTATACAAACGTATTATTGCTTTCTGCTTTCCACTTTTATGCTCTCTTAAACAAGGGTTGGATGAGCTACTCCTAATCATTCCAAGTTTTTTTACAACAATGGTGTCGAACAAAACTTATTGAAGAAATTCCTTATAAAAATTTCTACAAATAATGGAGTAATCATGGAAGGATAGGGATGGCTCTTGCCTCCTTAGATTTACTAATCTAATAGAGAGGTAAATAATTGATTACCATGGATCTAAATGTAATACTGGACGCAACACATTTCTCTAACAAAAATATAAGATTTCCCCATCATTTTATGTCCAAGGATCCATTTAGAATAGCTACAGCTTTTTGTAAAGATGATTATAAAGCTGTTGGTCATAAAGTTGTTGTGCGAAAAACAACTTTTTTAAAAGCTCCTGTACAAACAGATATGTAGTATAGAAATTTTTTGAAAGCACAAAAGCAGTAGCCAAAAATAAATTATGGTCACGATCTATAAAACAAAACAGTAAGAAAGCTGACCCAAACAGTAGGCTCTATTTAGAAAAACTTTCTTATTATTTTTTAAAGCAGCTTCCTAGCGAAGAAAAAAAAAATTGTACTAAAAAACTATTTAAAGAAACAGTAAAAAAGTCGTCCCAAAAGAAGCCCTCCAAAACAAGGTCCATGGCTCGGAGGATCACTTGATGAGATGAGGAAGATCACTTACCCGTTCCTGAATAGTGAATACTTATAAATGAAACAGCCTCTATTCTTTTTTTTTTTAAAAGGCTCTATTCAATTTGCAACCATTCAAAGTGAAAATTAGTTCATTCAAAATACAGAGGCAAAACAAACTTCAAACCTTCGGAACCAAAAAAAAAAAACTGTTTCAGGCAGCTAAACGTGCTTATTTGCTGGCAGACAAAAAGTTATTCAAAAGAAAGTTCATTTAACATTGAATCCCGAAGTATACGATACCACATACTTAGTAAATGAATCATTCTTCAGATTGCCGTTGCCCCAAGCCTGGAATGTCCTCGTACCTCTTCTGCGGGTAACACAAAACAGCACTGTATTAGTAGCAGAACAGCTTTGAAGAAATTTGCCACATTGAAGAACAAATAGACGAAAAAATCAACCAAAAGGAATTAAGGCCACGTAGAAAAGCTCGTTACAAAGGGTTGAAGAAACACAGAGATGTCTCGTTTCAAATTTATTAGTCATAACCCACCAGGCTAGAACGATGTGTTATCTATAGATTCCAATATAGAAAAGGGAATTTCAATTTCGAAATAGGATATTTTTAGGGTTAAAGATGTAGGGAGCGATCAGTCATGGCTTAGTCAACAAAATAGACATCAAATTCATGCTATTTACACCAGTGATAGTTTTGAAACAGATAATTCTTCGAGTATTACTCAAATAAGGTTGGCAAAAGAATACAAAAACAAACATCAAGTCTTTATCCCACTACATGGGGTTGGCCACATAAATACTTTTCTCCATTGTGTCATGTTAAATGTCAAATTCTAATTTAAATATAATAAAAAAAGATCATTTATAATATTTCCTAACCAAGTCTTTTTATGTCAACATCTACCTTTCTTAACACAAGTCAAATCTAATACAACTACTTTCCTTACTAGTTCATCGAAAGGTTGCCGTTTTATGTGACCAAACCATCTAAAGATGACTCTCTCTGATCTTATCTTCCATTGGAGCTACACCAACATTTTCATGTATATGCTCATTTTGTATCCTGTCAATAAGAGTAAAGACGCTCATCCACCTGAGCATCCTCATCTATGCAACACTTAACTTAATATTATGCTTCTCTTTTAATGGCCAACATTCTGCACCATAAAGCATTGTAGATCTCACCACCATCTTAAAGAATTTTCCCTTAAGTTTGAGGGGTACTTTTCTATCACACAACAAGCCTGATGCATTCCTCCACTTCAACCATCCAACTTAAATTCAATTAATAAACAAGACCCGAAACTGACCCGAAAATTTCGTGTTTAGGTTGTCAACCCGTTTAACAAATAGGTTGGGTTTGGGTTTAAGTTTTCAACCTGAATGAAATATCATGTCGGGTTTAAGTTAACCCGCAAACACAAATGCAACCTGTTTGACCCATTCGTCACTTGCATTCTGGTTGCTAGTCCCGCTTTGCACTCATCACGCTCGCACTCATAGCGTTAGCATTCGCTCACTCGCCCGTGCCCTCGCCTGTCTGCTCGCATTCACCCGCCACACTAAATCGGGTTAGCATGTCGGATTGTGTCGCCACAGGTTGGGGATGGTTCGGGTTTCAATTTTCAACCGTTTGGACAAACAGGCCAAGTTCGAGACAAATGTCTTAAGAGCATGTTAATTTCGGGTTTGACGAAAACCCAACCTGAAAATCTATTTTGACACCCCTATGATTGATCGTAGCTTTATCAAATGAGGAATTGATGAAAGGGGAATTCAATGAAAATGTTTCTGATAGGGACATCAGCAGGAGATTCCGGAATGTCTATCATCGGAAGCAGCACAGAGCGACGACCTCGATCGGAAGTCTTTACGACTGATTTATATTTTGTACTAGTGTTACTTTTATTAGTTGTGACGATTGTACCCTTTATATGTTTGTGTTTGAGTTGTAGCCCCGAGGGCATTATTGTCTTTCTTTTCTATTTTTTTGGAGGCCTATATATAAGGTCCTCATCTTGTATGAGATTATTGAGGAATGAAATAAAATTTCTGCTTTCTCTCTAGAGCTTGTGAGTTCTTGAGTGGTGAAGTCCCAAGGTGTGGGCAAAGCAATACCCACCAGTCCCCGGAAGCGTTCGAGGCTCATGGTCCGATTCCTCCTCTTCTCTCACTGCCGGTCTCCCTATTCCTCCTCTCATCGGCCGCCCCTTCTCCCACCCTTCCACAAAACCGCCAAATAACTCTCCTCCACCGGCCACGCTCCCCACCTCCCACTAGACCGCCGAACTCCATCCCCTTCCTCCCCCACCGGCCAAACCCCCTTCTTTCCCAAGCCCACCGCCGGCCACACATCTTCCCCTCCCCCTCCTCTCTTAATGTGAGTTTAATCTTCATTAAGACCTGCCTAATTTAGCCCACATAATTTGAGAGAGATTTCATCCTATTCGAAATTCAAAATTTGAATTTTGAATACTTTCCAAAATTAGCCACATTAAATTAGGAAAGTTTTAAATTGAATCTAATTTAATTTGAACTTAGATTGGACCTCCTTATTTACCTCCTAATTTAGTTTCATGAATTAGAATCCTCATTAACTCCCACAAATCTCTCCCAACACCATGCATGACGCCAGCCCCCCCTTGGGATCTCCCTCCTCTCTCCTCATTAATCCCCCTCCACTTGAATTTGAATTTCAAATTCTTAAATCCCCTTTCCTATTTTACAAAAAATCTCAAACTAATTTCAGATTTTATATTATTTCCCTCTCCAAACCCAAACCCTAATTCAACCTAAACAAGCCCCTCTTCCCTTAGCCGCCCCTTCTCTCTTCCCACCCCTTGGAAACCTTCTTGCCTCATGAACTACACTCCAAGAAAGAAGGCCCTCCTCCATTGACAATCCTCTTGACTAATGCATGGCCCATCCGGATCGAGATTGTGGAGCTATCTACGATAATCACAGTTTAGTGGATACTCATCAATCCACCTTCGACCTCAAGCCATAAGGGGATAACTCCGTAGAAGATTACATCGATTACACCCTATTCACGTTGGCGTCATCAAGGGAAGAGCATCTACAATCCAAAAGTTGGCGGAACATTTGGTATCCACTCACGTCTTCTCCCTCTTTGGCGAACTTTCGTTTGGCTACTACAATAGGTACCTTCTCAACTTTGATGGCATCGCTTGATTTGCTAAGATTCTTTCCCGCTAACCCTTACTAGACAAGTTTGAGTGAGGGAAACTCAAAGTGACTTTTCTATTTGTTAAGTGTGGGATCTCTTGTTTACAATATTTAAGTTTATCTTTATGATTGAGATCATCCTCAAGTGATTATTATTCTATATTGTAATTGATTGCCTTTACATTATTGATGGACTTAAATTCTTAGCATCTAATCTTGTGAAACATTAGTTTATATTGCAAAGCTTAAATCAATTTCTTTATAATCTCTAATGCAATTCCTATTGGTTTCACATCAGTCTCCCAGACTTATTCTCAAAAGGTTGATGTTCTCAATAAAATACTAAACAAACCGGTCTTCGAAAGTATATAACAAGAAAGCTTGGAATGAAAAATATATGCTCCTATAGTCAAATGAGGAGACTTGGCAGATTTGGAAGGGTATTTGGTAGGGGAGTTCGGTTTTTAAAGTTAGCAAGCTAAATATGGCACATGGGTTGTCCAATTGGCTATCAGAATGCTGCCTAAGGTAGGTTGCGACTGCCCATATACTGCTTAAAGAAGTGTTTGCTTGAATTCAAGTATCATAAATAACTTCCCAGTTTTTCTTTCTGAATTTCTGTAACATTTCGAAATTTTGTCCCATAAACTGACAAGTAGCTTTCCTATTCAGTTGATGGAACGTGGACGCATACAAAATTGCTCTAACCTGATTCAGCACCTCTCGGTTTAGCAAGAGATCCAAATTTGGTTTGCTAAACCTGGACCGGAAGAAGAAAAGAGTCCAACATTGAACCAAGGCATGAACAGCAATCCAAATACATGCCAGATCAATCACACCGCGCAGTGAAGGTATTACCTCTAACCCTAATATCAACCTTCCTATTGCTTTAATAGCAGCCTCCCAAATGAATTTAAATTTTAAATATTTGGAATATATATATATATCAGCCTTCTTATTGCTGTGCTACCTGTGGGTATTTCTTCTCATTCTCCTAGTGGTTATCCTTTATTTGAAATGCCTAACTGTGATCAAAGGGAGGGCATTAATATTGTGGATGGTAATAATTTTTCTTTAACTATTGCTTGTGAGAATCCCCTTGATGCTTCCCCTGCTATTGGTGAGAGAATTGCTAAAGATAATACTTTTTTAGTGAGAACTTAGATGGTGTTAATGTGGAAGTTTGTGAAGTTGTTTGTATGTGAAGATACCGAGTGGTACCGAGCATGTACCTACCAGTACCGAGTAGTACCGAGCATGTACCTACCAGTACCGAGTAGTACCGAGCATGTACCTACCAGTACCGAGCATGTACCTACCAGTACCGAGCATGTACCTACCGGTACCGAGCATGTACCTGGCAGTACCGAGCATGTACTGAGCAGTACCGAGCATGTACTGAGCGGTATCGAGCATGTACCTAGCGATACCGAGCGGTACCGAGCATATACATTAGATTTTTCAACAATGAAGAGAAGAAATGGCGAAATTCACTTACAGGTCTTGGCTCTCTTGCGCGTAGAATGTGCTCTGTTTGGCCTTGATTGCGAACTTTGCCTCGAATGACAGCAGAAATAACGCAAGAACGAAGGAATGGGAAAGACGAGCTCTGTTTGGACGAGCATAAATGACGAAGGAACGGGAGGCAAAGGCAGCGGGCTCCGTTTGGCGTCGACTGCGAGCTCTCCCGGTCCGCCCTAGAAGATTTCTTTCGTGGATCGAAAAAATAGGGCTTCTCGTTCGCGGAAAAGGCTAAATAGAACGGACGATTTTATCATTTAATAATCGGACACGCGTGTCCGATTTAAATTTTAATGTTTTAGATTCCGACACTCCAATGTCGTGTCGGACACGTGTCCATGCCGTGTCCGACGCGTGTCCTTGTCCGACACGTGTCCGACACTGCATACCCTCTTTAAGAGGCGTGTCGGTGCATCATAGGTGGTTTCCCTTTCCTTTTGGAGGTTGTTTCTTCTTTCCTTTGGAGCCTTTCGGCTGGTTGCAAGTTTGTCTTGCTGGCGTTGTTGAAGCTGATTGTTGATCATCTGCCGTTTTGCTTGTTTTTTTTTCTGTTTTTTTTTTGGTTTTTTTTCTTATTGTAATAGATATGATCTCAGGCTCAATAGATTTTATTTCAAATGTTGTTCTTTAGAGGGCTTCTGATCTTTTAAAGACTTGCACTTTCTTTTTTTATAGAACGCATAGGCCCCTGTGCGGGTTTTAACAAAAAAAAAATGGAACACAAAAAATATAAAAAAAATATAAAAAAGATAAAAGAAATGGAAAAAAAAATCTACTGCATTAATATTTTAAGTTGCATAAAAAAAGAAATGGAACACAATCATACTTAAAAAAGGAAAACAATCATGCACTCGACATCAATCAGACTTATGGAGTTGACTATGGAGAAACTTTAACATCAACTGCAAAGCTAAACACCATCCAAATACTTCTATCCCTAGAAACCAACTCAACTGGTCTTTACAACAATTAGATGTAAAAAAAAAAATCATTCCTATATGACTAACTAGAAGAAACCTATAAGGAAACCTAACCAACTTTTACTCAATGTTTTAGTACTAAACATATATAAATATTTAAGATGGCTCTATGTGGGATCGAGCAATCCCCAATATCGTTGTTTGGAAAGCTCACTAAAGACATGAAAAGGATGAACTTCACACAAATCTCAAAGATCACATTCTATTTATTATAAAAAAAATATAAAAATCCAAGGAGAACAAATCACATTTCTCAAGATTTATGCAGATGATATTATTATAATAGAAGATGATCCTGAAAAAATAAAAAAATAAAAACAAAAGGCCGACTATCCAAAGAATTTTAAGTAAAAGATCTAGGGAGACTCAAATATTCCTTTGCATTCAAGTGGCACACTCAAACATTTGGGATGTTTATCTCCCACAAGAACACCCAAGATATACTAAATGAAACAATTATAATAGAATGAAAGCTCTCAAAAGCTCCAATTGATTACTGCAATAAATTTGGATAGGAAGTCAATAACCCAAAAGTTGACAAAGGGAGGTATCAAAGAATAATCGAGAAGCTAATTAGCTATCTTGCCCACACAAGATCAGACATAGCCTTTGATGTAAGCATTCTAAGTCAATTCATGTATAATCCTAAATAATTGCATCTATAAGTGACATAAAAAGCTCTTCAATATAATGATATATCAAAAAGACTTGAAGAAAATGAGACCTATTTGAGAGAAATAGAAGGCACTAGCTAAAAGCATGCACAAATGTTGATAGGGCAAGATCCATCATAGATACAAAATCTATAACGGATTATAATACCTTCGTAGGTGAATCAAATCACTTGGCAAAATTAAAAAAAAAAAATTAAGTGGTCACTAGATCTAGCGTTGAAGCTTGAATTTAAAGCAAAGGCCTAAGAAATATGTGAATTGTTGTGAATTAAAATCATCTTAAATGACTTTGCAATAAAATGAAAATATATTATAAATTTATATGGCAATAATAAATCAACAATCAATATTGCATACAACTCAGACCCACATGAATAAACCAAACACAAAATCAATCGACACTTAATCAAAGAAAAACTAGGAAGCAAATTTAAACATATCTCATATGTTCAAACACACAAGCACTTGACCAGCAACCAACCCAAGTAACAAGATCTACAGTTTAAAATATAACCACGAAGTTAGACATGAAAAATATATGCTCTACAACTTCAAGCATGCCAATGGATTCTACCTAGACCTATTTGGCAATTTGCAGAATTGCAAGCTAGTAGCCTATCCTCTGGGATAGGGTGGCAATCCGTGGGCTTGTAAAGGTGGAAATCTTTTTAAGGATTTAAGTGAAAGAAATATTTGCAAGGTGTAGAATATATTCCTTTATTTCCATAGATGCAAATCTAGAAATATGATTAAACACTTCATATTTTGTCTTAAAAATTATCATGTAATAACAATGTAATTAGTGGCTTTTATAGGAAAAATCTACCTAGACTAATCTAGAATCCTATTATAAGGCATAAGATCCCCAATGAAATACACAAAAAAATTAACTCATTTTTTCTCTCTTGAAAGACCAACAAAAATGATTTAAATATGAACTTTGATGAATCATGCACTTATAGAATTGACTAGATTGATGATAGAATTTTGTATTTCAGTTTTCCATTAAGACATTTAGTATTAATAAATTAATTGAGATATTAGCACCATTTAGCTGATAGTTGTTATCATAATAATCAATCTATGAATTTATTTGTCACTATACTAAGATAAAGTCAACATCAATTTGAGCATTCATCATAAGAATAATATCATCAGATTATTAATCAACAGCTGCTCATTTGATTCATCAACTTAAATAAACATGAGAAGTTAAATTTCACATCGAGAAACCTGCTTAATTTCAATTATAAATTAAGGTTCATATATGATCTCAAACTCACCTTTACATTCAAATTCCAATCCTAACCTCTGATCCATTATAAGTTCAATTTCACAAACATTATCTATTGTAGATGCAAACTCAAATTCAACAACGTCATATAGATATTCTGATTGTAACTGTGAATCATATTTTGCATCTAATACATCTTTAAGAGAATATTCATGAATTATAGTATCTTCAGTAGAATCATATTCAACTTGTATGGTTCTTGTATTTGTATGTTTTCAATAGGCTTTGGATGAATGTTATTAAATTTTTTGCAGGAATTGACACAATTGAAAAAAGCCCTTGTAGAATGCAATATACAAAGATCTAAATCAAACTCAAATGATATCTTCAGTGAAATGCAATTTAGTTCATTCTTAAACTGATGCCCAAGACCGTTAATAAAGCATATTAGTAACAAAATAGTTTAAAGACAAATTATGTATAAAGCTTGCACAATTATATGCAAGAAGCTTTTTATTTATAACTCTAAAATTGATTATGCAATTCATCTTGATATTCATCAAATGGTAACTATTTATCCTTTAACTATTTCATGCCAGCCCATATTAATTTTATTTTACTTGAAATGCTTAGCCCAAACAATTGAGCGTGAGACAACAACTTTGTTTGGGCAGTCTTAACATTTTCACAATCAAATAAATGGTATTATTTAAAGAACTCTTCCATACATTAATCCACCCTAAAATTTTTCTAAAACCATGCCCCCATCATTGCAAAAATCATGTTGTAGCGATCTAGAAACATGACCTACTTGATTTTATTTAAGTTGTATCATGATTTAAAATTTTAATTGATCATGTTAAATGTCCTACTTTAGTTGCAAACAGATCTCTTCTGGATTTCAGTGAACGTTTCTTCTTGTCCTCAATCTTCCTCTTTTTCTATCACGCTTGCTTGCTTCTTTTAATACTTCATTACAAGAACATATAATCTCTTCTGATTAGTGCCCCCTTCTTCTCAAGAACCTATCATATTTTTGCATATCAAATAGTTATCTTCGGGAAGGGATCAGCTTTCCTTTATTCCAATATAAATTCACTATACATCGCCTCTAGTATTCTTGAATTTAAGCATGTTCCACATTATTACAACCCATTGATAGTAGCTAATCTCAGACCACTTCAGCCCATTGATAATTGCTATTCTCAGACCACTTCACCTGATAGAAACTAAATGAATTGAACTTATTTTATCAGTTGCTTATGAGGTCCATTCCTCAAAAAGTTTATAAGTTCAGTAGCTTATTAACTACCCTTACGCTTAATTGGTTGTCAAACAACCATGATGTGATTGCTTTATCTAGGCATTGCGCTTGAATATTCCATTGTTTTAATGGACACGAATGGTGCTAACCAAGGCAAACACAGACTACTTAATTTTATTGATTTCAGAAACATTGCTTTTTCATTTTTGCAACTTCCATATGACACTAAATTGAAGTTTTGCATGAGAAATTTAAATGATGAGAGTTATTTGAAGTGAAACCAATTTGCAATGCATAAGTGGGATGAGATGAAATTTGAAGCCAACACAGATTTCCAAGGCCATGCTAGCTCACTCCTTCAGTAACCGACTAATCCACTAAGTTTAGGCCCATATACGCATCCTGTACCACTTCCAATATCATTATCTCATGATACCTGTGTTTTATCTCAAATTATTAATTTCCTACATTTTACTTTCACTACGTAACCATACCATAATTGGCTCTTTTTTCATATGCAGCTTGCTGAATGAACATCACATCTATCCAAAAAGTTTTACAAGATTTACTTTAGTGCCTTACTTAAATTTCCCATAAATCCACATAATAAAGAAAAATCAATTAAACATTCCCATTAAATGCTAGTCCAATTTATTGGCCTAACATAATGAATACTATCATCCAAATATTCATTAAATTTTATTTCTGTAGTCCTACAGAAAGCTACACAGCTCAGCAAAGCACAATGCAAAAATTAGATGCATGATTGTGCTTACTAGCTGCTATAACAATCCATAGAGATAAAATACCATATACCATTATACCATAAGGACAGTGCAACCCTTCAACAGTAGAATATGGGTTGCAAGTGAGAGTGTGAAGAAACAAACAGAGAGAGGAGAGGGTGATAGAGATGCACATTCACATCTACAAATATGCATATACAACAACAACAACATCAAGCCTTTATCGCACTACGTGGGCTCGGCTACATGAATCATTTTTCTCCATTGTTTCCTGTCAAGAGTCAAATTCTTATTTAAACCTAATAAAGAAAGGTCATTTCTAATATTTTCTAACCAAGTCTTTTTAGGTCTATCTATTTCTAATATTTTCTAACCAAGTATTTTTAGGTCTACCTCTACCTTTCATAACATAGGCCAAATCTAATATATCTATGCACCTAATAGAGTCATCGGAAGGCCTCCGTTTTACATGACCAAACCATCTAAGGCGACTCTCTCTAATCTTATCAGTTACTGGAGCTACTCAACCCTTTTCACGGATATGCTCATTATATATCCCGTCTCTAATATTATGCTTCTCTTTTAATGGCCAACATTCTGCTCTATAAAGCATTGCAGGTCTCACCACCATCTTATAAAATTTTCCATTAAGTTTGGTGGTAATTTTCTATCACAAAACAAACCCGAAGCATTCCTCCACTTCAACCATCCAACTTGAATTCTACTAATAATATCCCCATCTATTACACCATCACCCTAAACAATAAGCCCAAGATATCAAAAACGAGTACACTTATTAATGACTTGATCGCTCAAAGTCACAAACCCTCCACTAGATCTATTATTACTAAAATTACATTACATGTATCCAGTTTTAGATCTACTCAGATGAAAACCTTTAAACTCTAGGGTTGTCTTCCATAATTCGAGTTTACCTTCAACTCCCTCTATAGACTTATCAACAAGAATAATATCATTAGCTAAAAACATACACCAGGGCACATCCTCTTGCAAACGTCTAGTAAGAACATCCATGACTAAAGCAAAACGATAAGGGCTTAAGGCTGATCCTTGATGAAATCCAACTAAAATAGGAAAAAATAAACATATACAAAAATGCAAATACAACCACTGCATGTTTGTAGACACAAAAAAAAATATATGATAAAATTTCCTATAGGATAGCTAATATGCTATACGCTATCATAACTTTTGTCATTTTTTGAAACATGTTGGGAGCATTTTAAAAGTTATGAATAAGATGGGGTGTCTAGCGACTCAAGTTAAAATGTAAATTGATCACGACACAGTGTATCTGACACAATGTCATGTAGCCTGGAGAATCCAAGCACCTTGACATATCAAAAACTTACAACATCCTTATAGAAGTGAAGAAACTGGTTGTTAAAGAATTGTCACAAAGATCAAGCAAAATCAAAATTTAAGAATTTTTCCTACAGTTTTATGATGCCCTAAGAAAAAAGAATGGGAGGAAGCCCATCTTTTCATTCTAGGTAAACAATAGTATAATCAATCATAAGCATTCTTATTTGTGCTGACGAATTCTGACATGGCTTATAAAATCTAAATTGCCTAAAAAAAATGCTACAGATAAAAATAAAAGAGTTCGATTATCTACGAAACATCATTAGCACTATCCGAACTATCTAAGGTCAGTTTTGTGAATCCTCGTTTTCCAGTCCTCCTATTAGTGTGTTGTTTGAGGTGTCATGCCTATTCATCACAAATCATTTTGAACAACTTTCATCCATGTTACCTTAGGTTCACCCCATCTCCTTTCTAATCATCTGACATTAATTCTATATGCTCCTCTAATTTGTGCTTTTTTTACCAATCAATGTATAAGTTTAAACCACATAAACCTATTTTTAATTATAAATCTTCTAAAGATGTCACTCCAACCGCTCCCCTAATATAATCATTTCTTAATTTATCCTTCTAAGTTTTGTTGCATATCCATCTTAACATTCTCATCTATATCACACTCAACTTAAATTCAATTAATTTGTGCTAACTAACACTCGATCCATGGAACATCAATAGTTTAATTGTGGTTTTATTGCATTTACTTTATACATGATATTCTCTAATCGCATGATAATCCTAAGACACTTCTTCGTTTTGACTATTCAATCTTAATTTTAGAAGTTATATCCTTGTACATATAAGTAATTCCATAGCCAATACAAAATATATGAACTAAATATTTATCATTCATATAAACTTACTGTAACTGGAAACTATTGAGCCACTCTAGAAGTACTTCTACTACTAATCAGTGATCCATCATACAAAATTTTAATAATGTCAACATACATTTGACATATCAATTCTAGCGATACTCGAAGATATTCATTCATGATTTCAATAAAAATCATAAAAAGATCACTTATTTTATATGTACATTTGCATTAATTGTCTTGGCACAAATAGCTCTTACAATAGATCTTTCTAACATGAACTCAAATCAGTTCATCAAAATTGACATAATTTTTCTAAACATGTGCTTCACTCTTTCATAACTTCATTATATGGCTCATAAGTTTGATTCATCAATTGTGATAAACAAAATATCTTCATAAACAATTATTTACAAAACATGTGCAACTAATAAATAAAAAGTAGAAAATTTTAATTAATTAAGATCTTACCCCAACATTATTGTACTCCCAAAGCTTGTGGACACCATAGTCTACAATCTGAGATAAAATGCAAATATACATAAGTTAGCTGCATATATTAAAATGCTGGCACATTGAAAAAAAAAATGACAAAAAAAAAAGAACATTATGCAAGATTTCTAAATATGTCAAAGAAATTTGTAACGGTGATCTTAAAACATGGAGATCTTTCATTTGTTAGTATGGAAAAGTAAAATGATCCAGGAAAAAGAAGTAAAACCAATGATCTGTGAAACATTGGTTATTCAAAGGATTAGCCATCAGACAAAAATCTTAGATATCAATCACAAATCTTATGCCATTTTGTATTGGTTTAAGGACTTCGGAAATCAGACATATATCAGTATCAACAAATCAGGGTGGTGTAAACGAGTTAACGTAAGCAAAAGCGATCCAGAGAATTGCACTGCTTGGTTTGTGAGGTATAAGCCGAGCCAAAGCACTGTAAAGGCCAAGAAATTTTGTTCAAGGTTCAAATCAGTCGCACTCAAACCAGTACCAGGGTTGAATATGACCTCGGATTGACACCCTGAACATCAAATGTAAGATAAGCCGGATGCACGATTCTAGCCATGAAGAAGGTGGAAGAACTATTAAATATCTGACAAAATCATTCCCTAATCCAATGAACCCTCAAGTAAAATCCCACCCCCAATGTTCAGTGTCATTTTTCAATAGCCTCAAATGAAATACGCATCAAATTGCTATGCGAAAACCCTATACGAGATGTCGAGACGAACATAAAACAGTAAAGTCATATACGATCCCAAATAACTATTTCCGCAGGATAGACAAACGGAAATGATACAATGGAAAGGACGAAGGTACCCGTTCTCCCGCGAAAGCTCCGGCGACAACGAAGGTGACGTAGACGGAGTTCCGGCGCATGAGCACACGGTACAGAGATTCCCAGAGACCGCGCCCACCACTCCTCGCCGTGGATTCCATCGTTCGGCGGCGAAGGATCGCTTCTTCCTCTTCAGCAATCACAAAATCTAGGTTGCGGTGACTACCGTCGCCTGCAGCTGATTCGAAAGTCTATTTCTCCTGTGAATGACCCGGAGGAAAAATCCAAGAAATACGCCTTTTTTCTTTCTTAAGAAATATATTAAAAAAATTTCTTCAACTCAAAACTTTTGATGTAGAACGATCATGTAAGGTTGAATTACTTGAAGAATTTGCACGCTTAAGTGTTAGAAGTCATAATAATCATATCTTTACAATGAATTTTCTAACGACAAAAGAAAACACTAAGAGCGATAAAATAAGCTTAGGCTGAATCACACGCGTAAGAGTTAAGATCATAAAACAATCAAGTCAATCTAACGTTGCATACATGAATGGTTTCAACAATAAACCCCTAAATTAACAATGATAATAGTTGCTATGCAAGGACCCCTCACTCTACTCACTAGATCACTAAGGTTTTAGCGGAGGAGTATCAACACTATCTTCATGACTCTATTAAGACCACAATTAAGGAGTAACTACGAAGATAAAAGAGTCGGAGAAAGAGCTTTACCCAAAGAGAGAAGATATGTGGTTGCGATTAGGACTCCTGAGCAGAGAAAACCTTCGGCTGGATTGGCTGGAATGGGATTGGAGGCCTCCAAAACAACAAAACGAGGATTCCAAGAATATATGACAGCAATTTCCTGTTTCTGGACTTCAAGACAATAGGTGGAGTCCTCTCTAGATGCAAAAATATGTTTAGGACAGTAGTCATGCAAGTCTTGGCCATCAATCTTGATGCTTAGGGTAGCTTGAACGACAACTTGTAGTGCCTAGTAAATCCTAGGCTGCTCTTGGAGGGTTGCTAGTTAGTAGACGGGAGTGACGTGGTGGCTAAGTTGCTAGTTGGAAGTTTTCTGGATAGTCTTTCCTGGGTCAGAATGGCTAGACAGCATATTGGATCCGGTTCCTGGTGGCTAGGTTCTGTTTGAAGGGGTGATTAATTCGGCTAGGGATAGGGGAATGTGGCGGCTGAAATTGTGGTGAGATTAGGGACATTATGTTGGAGAATTAAATGGAGAAAATTAGATTGGGGAGAGAAGATGGGCCGGCGACATCATTGGGGTGGGAAGGTTTTGAGAAGGGTTTTAATGGTTGCCTAAATGGGATTAAATTTGAATGTGAAATCAAAAGAATTTGGGAGGGAAATGGGTTTAAGGATTTAATTAATTGGATTCCTAGATTAGCTCCAATTAGAGAATTTAATGCAAGGGGATGGGTGGCTAGGTGCCCGGCTAAGGAGAGAGGGAGGGAGATTAAGGGAGTGGGCCCCATGTAATTAGTGACTTTAATTCCCAAAATCTGATATTAATTTCAGATTGGAGGAAAAAGGGGGAAGTTTCCTAAGAGTTTGAAATTCAAATTAATTTGAATTTGATGTCAAATCTTTCCAATTATAGACTAATCCCGAATAGGAAACTATTGAAGATCAATTGAATGGTTCAATGGGAGGGCGAATGGAGGCCGGCGAGTGGGGAGCTGGGAGGAGGTGACGTGCAGGGAAACCCCTTTATTTTTCCGACGGTTTGGCTGAGTTGAGGAGGTGGTCAGCGGGAAATAGATGGGTGGGTTGGGCTCTCGGTTTGGGAGGGGAAAGGGGAAAGTGGTGACCGTCAGGTAGGAAGTTTCGGGAGGAAATTTGATGCAAGGAAAAAAAATAAAGATAAGAGAACCGCGAACCTTGAAATCCACCAAGATTGACGGGTACTGCAAATCACCTTCATCGGGCTTCTCCCCTCATGAACTCACTAAGAGATCAACATGAACTCACTAAAAGGTCAACAAGAACATAAAATTTTCATTATCAATAATTTATCATCCCCAAATTACAAGAAACTAGCCTATAAATAGGCCTCATGAAAAGAAAAGATGAAACGACTAAAATGCCCTTCAGGCTACAACACTACATGGCCACCCATAAAGGTAAAAAGGGAAAAGCAACAAAATAAAATAAAACACATAAATAAATAGACTCAAGATCGTAGTCATTGATCTCTGATGTCCTCATCAACATTCTTCTATAAATCACAAATAATCTTTTTGTTCACCACAATCAAATTTTGTTCAAATAAATTTCAATCAAAATTAAAATCTATCCAGTAAAATATTATTTAAAATTTTATAAATTTGTTGAATTATAAGTTCAATAAAAATTTATTTGATATTTGAATCCTATAACAATAACAACATCAAGCCTTTTTCCCACTACATGGGGTCCGCTACACATATTCTTTTTTCATTGTGCCATGTTAAAAGTCAAATTCTAGTTTAAATCTAATAAAGAAAGACCATTTCTAATATTTTCTAACCAAGTCTTTTTAGGTCTACCTCTAATACATCTACTTTCCTAGCCGTGTCATCGGAAGACCGCCATTTTATGTGTCAAAATCATATAAGGCGACTCTTTCTAATCTTATCTTCCACTAGAGCTACTCCAACCATTTCACATATATGCTCAGTTTGTATCCTATCTCTAAGGGTAAAGCCACTCATCCACATGAGCATCCTCATCTCTACAACACTTAACTTAGTATTACTCCTCTCTTTTAATGGCCAACATTTGGCACCATAAAGCATTGCAGGTATCACCACCATCTTATAGAATTTTTCCTTAAGTTTGAGGGGAACATTTCTATCACACAACAAGCCCAATACATTCCTCCACTTCAATTATCCAACTTGAATTCTGTTGATAACATCCCCATCTATTTCATCATCACTATGAATAATAGATTCAAAACATCTAAAATGTGTACTCTTATTAATGACTTGATCGCCCAAAGTCATAATCCCCTCATTAGGTCTATTACTATTAAAATTACACTTCTTATATTCGGTTTAGATCTACTCAAGCGAAAACATTTTGACTATAAGGTTAACATCCATAGTTCAAGTTTACCTTCAACTCCCTCTCTAGTCTTATCAACAAGAAGAATATCATCAGCAAAAAGCATACACCAAGGTACATCCTCTAGTAAATGTTTAGTGAGAACATCCATGACTAAAGCAAAAAGATATGGGCTTAAGGCTGATTCTTGATGTAATCCAACCGAAATAGGAAAACACTTGGCCAAACCACCTTATATTTGAACACAAGTAATAGCTCCTATATACATGTCTTTAATGATTTGAATATAAGCATTATTAACACCTTTCTTTTCAGAAACTCTTCATAGCACTTCTCTTGGAACTTTATCATATGCTTTCTCTAAATCAATAAATATCAAATGTAGGTCCTCCTAAATGTATGGCTTCCATAGTTGCAACCTAACTAGAATGAATCCAAATTGATTTTGAGAAACATTAGTATCACGCCGCAACCTACGCTCCATAACTCGCTCCGATAGTTTTAAAGTATGACATATTAACTTAATTCCTGTATAATTTGCACAATCTTATGCATCACCTTTATTCTTAAAAATAAGAATTAACACACTCATTCTCCACTCATCTAACATCTTTTTAGTCTTAAAAACAGTATTAAAAAGTTTAGTAAGCTAAGAAAGTCTTTCATCTCCTAAGCTAAGAAAGTCTTTCATCTCCTAAGCATTTCCAAACCTCTATTGGACTATCATCAGGTCCAATAGCTTTTCCACATTTCATTTTCTTTAAAGCCTCTATAACTTCGATTTTATTAATACGTCAATAAAAATATAAATCTTTATTTTCATTTAGGGTGCTAAGATCACAAAAATCAATTGTATTTTTACATTCTTCATTAAAAAGTTTAACAAAATATCTCATCCACCTTTGTTGATTATCATATTATAAGAAAATTACTTTTTTTATATTCATCCTTAATACACTTCATTTGAACTTAATCCTTACTACTCTTATCTCATTATATATATATATATATACTAGTTTTTTCACACTTCATTTTCTTTAAAACCTCTCTAACTTTGGTTTACTAATACGCTGATAAAAATTCAAAGCTTCTTATTTTTTATATTTTCTTACACATTTTGATTCCACAACCAATTATTTTTATTAATAAGAGCTTTTCATTTTGAATCACAAAGCATATCCTTTGCAACATTCTAAACGATCTAATTTTTTAATAAGAAAATAATCAATCTGAGTTTTACTATATCCATTTTTATAACTGATGAGATGCTCATCTCTTTTCTTAAATAAGGTATTAACAATTATGATGATCAGATGCTTGTCTCTTTTTTTTTAAATAAGGTATTACCAATTAAAAATTTATTAGCTAAGGAAAAATTTAATATGATTTTACCAACTTTATTTGTCATTCCAAATCCATGACCACCATAAATATTTTTAAAATTATTTACCTATCTACCAACATGATCATTTAAATCTACTCAAATAAAAACTCTTTCTTCAAGAGATATCTATTGTATTAATTATTCTAAGGCATTCCAAAATTTTAATATTTTAACTCATATTCAAACCTACTTGAGGAGCATAAATATTTATATTATTAACAATCTTAGTATCAACAATAATATTTAAAACTATAATTATATAATTAATTATATTAATTTTTATAACATTAGCCTTCAAACTCTTATCTATAATCATACTTACATCATTTCTAGTACGACTCATACCCGAATACCATAGTTTAAATAATAAACTATCAATCTCCTTAGCATTCAATCCAACTCATTTAGTTTTCTAAATGCACAAAATATTTATCTTCCTATAAATCATAATATATACTAATTTCATTAATTGTTCTGTAAGGGAACCTATATTCCAAGTCTATATCCTAATTTTAATTTCATGCACTAGCTTCTTTATCCACATTCATCCTTAATGTGGGAATCCTTAGCTTATTTAACACTGCACCCGGGCGCCGGTGCAGCAGCCCTTGAACACTTGTCGTTGTATTTAGGTTATACAATGTATTGCTTACAGGGGTGTCTTAGCATTAACACAATTTTTTTAAATGATTAATGTCATGATTATTCAATAAGTTTACGCTAGTTGTCGACTACCTAACACAATCATTTCACTTTTCTCATCTGGGACTACGGACCTGACAACAACAATGTTAAATAGGTAAGGGTTCTCACATTAAGGATGGACGTGGGCAAGGAAGTTAGTCCATGAAACTAAAATATTTGTGCAATTTATTCGATATTTGAATAAAGTTCATATTTATGAAATAGTATATTATAATATAGCATAATGTAATCTCAATTATTATAATACAATTAGTTAAACACATTTGAGGATAGAATTTTAACAATAATGCTTATATTAAATTGGAGTAGCAAATATCATATTGTGCAAATAATGCAGCAAAAAAAAAAAAGATATGATTAAATACAATAATAATGTACATAACATAACTATTTCGTTAAATATGATCACATTTTTATATCATTATAACTTACTCAAATATGATTACACATATATACACTATGAAGTGTTCAAATATGACCACAATAACAACACAATAAAATGTTATATTTAATTTCATCAAGCACTATATGTGCGCTTTTAATTTATAATTATGAATTCAAGTCAATATGCTTTGCATTGATCTTTAACAACACATTCACTTAAAGCAACAGCCCATCTACTAAAATACTTATAACATCTCTCTATAGAGACTTGTAATGCCTTTTTATAGGTATTAGAGCAAATATATGTTAATTTCAAATGTTGTGTGCGTACCTCTCATATTTAACAAAATTATTCTGATTGCCTGATAATTTTATTTTGTCGCACTCATTGATATATATGTGACATGAAATTTTATTATATAACCAATTACACTAAGATGTTAAGTAAAAAAAAAGGCACAACATATTTTTGAACATATTTTTGAATACAAAGATTCCCAACATATTTTTGAATACAAAGATTCCCACATTGAAATTCCATCAAATCAATAATGATGTAGTTGGATCGTCAGAAGAATTGGATCTGCTTGAAGGATTTAATCCCAATCCAAGGAACAAGAAAAACACAAGCTCTAAGGATTCAAAGGGTATAATATTTCATTCAATAATCACCCTCCTACTACAATGCATACCTATATAAACTAGCTATAGAAGATTCTAGAAAAATTTATAACAAACTAGATAAGATATTCCTAAGGAGAACTATTAGTTAGGATGTTCCACATCAAATAACATACAATAAATGCTAGCTAAAATAAAATGGACATTGCAATAAAATCAACCCAAAAAAGCGCCAAAGCTAAATAGATATTGCAAATAAATTAAAGCTATACAAACATACAAAGTCACTTAGATGTTGGGCAAATGGATTGAGGCTTTGTTTGAGACAGATTTATTAATGCTTTTAAAAGTAGTTTTTTAATACAAACATTTCAGTTACAAATTTTTTGTACTTAAAAGTTGTATTATGAATCTATGATCTTGATTAGCACAAAATCAAGCTACAATAGTATCTTCAAACACTGGCAAATTATTACGTTCGGTGTCCGGATTCATCCGGACACCAATCCAGACGCGCCACATCACCAAAATACACCATGAGCCAGTGTATTCGGGTGGCGTGGCGCGTCTGGATTGGGTGTCCGGACGTTCGGTGACTAGACGTAATAATTCGCCTCAAACACCAAAGCAACCACACTAAATTCAAGGCATGAGTTTATGTTATAAGCGAGCAACCTCATTTTACTACCATAAAGCACTAAATATTCTCAAAATACATTTATAATAATAATA
>NW_021320070.1:5466311-5515958 GCF_001605985.2 Dendrobium catenatum | reverse complement strand
AATATTATAGAAAATATCAAAATTTATTTTTTGTTTTATAATTCATATTTCATTATAAAACTATAAAATAATTACATAATTAAAAGAAAATTTAATTTTATTATTAATGAAATATTAAAATATATTTGAAAAAATTTCATCAATTTTCATAAAAATTTATTGTTACATAATTCTTAATCATAAGAGTTTTTATTTCAATAATCATCATTCTTTACCGATTTCATTAGACTTAATTAACACTTCACTATAGCTAAAATTAGGCAAAAAAGGTCAAATTATAAAAATGAACATATTTTCAATAAAACTATGTATAAGAAGCGGATGAATGAAAAAATTTAAGGAGCAAATACGAAGAATAGGAGGTCGCATTCAAAATTTTTAGAAGCTGGAGCTTAAATGCTTAATCATCCGGTTTCAACTGAAACTGGAACTTAATTATCCGATTTCTGTTGAAACCGAAACTTCATTCTCCAATTTTAGTGAAAATCGGAACTTCATTCTTAGGTTTCCTATTACACGATTTTTTTATTTGTTTGCTTATAAACATTAACCAAAAAAATAGCCTTTCGCAGCACTTTTTTTACCCTACAACGGCGGTTAAAACCCCTACAAAATTTTTAGCAGCGGTTTATAGACCGCTACATATCCGCCGTACTTGTTATCGCTGCAAGGAGCTTCCGCAGCACCAAATAAACCGCTGCCGTCGCCAGTGCTTTAGCAGCGCTTTCTTTAGTAGCAGTTTTAACACCTACAAATTAGATGGGCAGCACCGGTTATAACACCTACGAAATGTGGTGCAAGACTACAGGTTGCAAACATAAGATTTAAAAAAAAAAATTCTTTTAAACATGTGCAAACTTCGTTAGAAAGTACAATCATAAACATTAAATGTATAATACTTATATTATATCCACTTTGCAACGCAACAATTATCGATACAGCCGTTTATTACAAAACGGTTAACTTATTTTACTTATAACAATTATTGATACATCCGTCTAAATGTATATTTATTTAAATGATGAAATGTATTGAGAATCTATTTTGTTTCAATGCTGATACAGCCGTTTATAACCCCACTTTGCAAAGCAACAATTAATGCACCCTATCTTTCGGAATCAAATGAAACAACACTGATAAAAAAAGCGAAAAAAAAAAATATCATCCATGAAGATTTTGAACTTGATTCTGATAAAGTTGCAGAGCCCTGTGACAAAAATTATTCGGATGTAAGATATTAGATAGTTTCTGTAAGATGCTATAAGCAACCATTCCAGTAACAGTGAATAGGCCGGACCTTGCCTACCTGAAAATTTAGACAAAAAAGTTTTTCAAGTGGGAAGAACATCAGAGCCAATCCCAAAAAATGATTCCTGATGGGGCATAATTAAAAATCCTTTTAGAGAAAAATAGTTTGGCACAAAACTTCATATTAACGAGACCTATGTAATTGTCATTTTCTATAATAACCCTTTCAGTCTTATTTTCTCACATAGTAAATGAATAAGTACATTCAATTACTTTAATATACATAGTTTGATGGTGATGGAGGTCTAGAATTAAAAAAATTATTAAACAAACTCCAAAAAGATTCCAAATATTAAAGAAAATATTATAATTCTGCAATCTTCTTACTATACTAATAAGAAAAAATCTGACGTGAATAATCAAGATATCAATGATGACTATAAGAGAATTTAAAATTTTTTAAGGTTGTGCGTGAATGAGATGGGAACAAATATGGTGCTTATTCATGCTCAAAGCCTGATATTGGCAATATTTCGAGTAGAATCTTAACAATTGTGTAATCAGTACAAATTTTTTTTGCTACAATTAAGATTTAGTAAATCCTATAATTTTAGATTTAGTTAATCTTACCAGTAGAAGAGTGACTGGCATGAGGGAAAACCGAAGCTAAAGCAAGATTTAACAAATCTCCACAATTCTGTTCGAAAACATTTAAGCAAAATTGTGCTTAAATTCTGCCAATAGTAGGATACAAAGCAGAATCCAATTGCATTCCGAGTCTCCCAGTTTCAGAAGCAACATTCCCTGCAGTTATTCAAATCCGAACTTCCATTTCCATATAGATTATATGAACTATAAGAAGCTAAAACACAAATCCAGAATCAATTTCTAAGATGCAGAAAAAAACAGTTCAAAACGTCTGATCCAGAATGTCAGAAACTCATATTTATATATGAAATAAAATCATCCACTAATAAAATAAAACTGGTATTGAACAAAAACATACCAATCAAAAAAGTTTTCGTTAGAATGAAAGCATTGGCACCGACATCGGCGTGGGCCTCGGCTCGGCGATGTACTTTATGATTGGTAATTTGCAAACTAGATTTTCATTGTTGTTTCTTTTCTTCCATTTAATTTCTAGTTTTAGGGATTAATATAAAGAAACGAGAAGAAGAATGAGAAGAAGAGGGAGAACAACATGAAGAAGAAGAATGAGAAGAAGAAGAGGAAGAAGGTGAAGAGACTCACCGTGATCATGAATTCGCCTTAGGAGCTGCGACGGCTATCGAGCACGCGCCGACACTCTTTCGGAATCGCTCTGGAGCACGGAGGAGGTTAGTTAAAATAAAAGAATTGTCAATTCATTTTTGAATAATTTATACTAAGCATGTATATAATTTGTTATATATTTAAATAAATTATTATAACATGATTTAAATTATGCATTATGGACATTATATTATATTACATTTGCATCAAAATAATAGATTCATTGAAATGTAATGAATAGATGATGACAATAAATATGTAAGTATTTGATTTGTAATAATTAATGGTCCATTGCTAATATGACAGCTTTGTAAAATATAATTAATGTATACTTGATGTGGACATTGGATTCCTCTATCCATAAAATCATTAAGAGCATATTATGGATTCCTCTATCCATAAAATCATTAAGAGCATATGATTCTTATAATATTTTGTTTATTGTGCATTAACATGTCATGTAACTTGCAATAGCATATCCCATCAGATGGTTTGTAAAGTTGTAAGGTCCAATCAAATCCTATAGTAATTTTTTGTTGCAAGTGATTGTAAGAGCATCTCCAACCGAAAATCCCATTTTTCACTCCAAAATGTCGTGATTCATCTCCAATCGAATGTCATTTTTCACCCTCTTGCAGGTAACAGTCGCCTCTTCTTTCATGTGGCAAGTTCGGTAAAGAGGTAAAAATGGCGGAGATGAATAGTGCAACGCCAATATTGGCGTCCCATTGTTCACCCGTAGCCAAATAGCAGAAATTTTGCGGTCCGACTAGAGCTGGCCAGGAACGCCATTTAAGCATTTGGAGTTTGGTTGGAGATGCCCTAAGATATGTTTACTCTCTGCTATTAAAAATGTGCATAGACATATAAAATTTATTTGTAGAGATTTTACTCGAGTCATTTAGAATGTTTTGAACATGCATGGAAAAGTTTCGAAGCATCACCAACAAAGAAATATTCAATGATGCAGACTTAAGAATGCAGTATTGTATTTTTAATTTTTTTTTAAAGCCAATGATTGGGCATCATGGGAATGGAATATGAGGCGGTTTAAGTTAAATAATTTAATAACTAAAAAAATCATTAAAGTCATATTAAGAATAATACAATAAAGGGTTTTTCGTGATCAATTGAATGAGGAGGAATAAATTCCGGTTTCAATAGAAACCGGAACTTAATTCTCCAATTTCTATTGAAACTGAAATTTATTCATCCGCATTCAATGAACGTGTTTTTCGCCAATTTCCCACCTAATTAAATTTTATATTTAATATGCTTCTTTCGCTTATTTCGTCGAAAAATATGCTCTTTTTAATAATTTGGCTGACAAATTTTTTAATTTATAAGGTTAAAAAAAATTTAAAAGGGATTTGCCTGCATGACACTCAAAAGTATTGATATGTCACGAAAAAATTATCTTGATCGGACATGAATCTCAAGGCAAAAATCAAGTTGGAAACTTTAAAAATTAAATTCGGGATCAACTGAACTCCGATTTCAGCAAACTTATAGTCAAATTGAGCGTCTCGGAAATACGAATCCAACGACACTAAATTCAACTCGATTCAAGCCCAAATGGGTCCAAATCAAGGACTCGAAGTGATGTTGGAAAGTTTGAACCACAATTTGAGCTACCAAACAGTTTTCAAACATGAAGTGCTTATAGTCGAATTGAGCTGCTCAACGAGACGAATTCAACGAGCCCAAGATTACTGAATTTCAACATCACTAAGACATTCAAATGTCCATCAAATGGTCCATGATCAAGGGATTCAACATCGGCCGTCCACCTAAGCCACTCCCCATATGCCCTTGATATCCCACCTATTTACGGGCCATGCCACTCTAGGAAATCTATAAATAGATCCCCTCCTCCCTCGTGAAAGGGAGGCTCCAAGCAAGGAACTTTTATTCTATCCAGTGAACGTACGCAGAGGAAGGTTCGGTTTTAGGCAAAAAAGTGCCTGTACCGAGTTTTTCGCGCCTGTACCGAGTTTTTTGAAAAAACTCGGTACAGGCGCTTTTTTTGCCTAAAACCGAACCTTCCTCTGCATACGTTCACTGGATAAAATAAAAGTTCCCAAGCAAGAGAGCAAGAGAGAGATCGGAGATCGCTCTTGCCTCATCGCTTATCCTCGACCACCGCTTGACATCGTTGCTCTATCAAACCACCACTTGAGGCTCTCGCCTCCAACGAACCACCACCTGAGGGCCTAAGCTCTGTCGAACCACCCCCTGACATCGCTGCTCTTTGCCGAACTACCACTTAAGGCCCGCACCTCCGCCGAACCACCATCTGAGGGGCTGAGCTCCGCCGAACCACCGCCTAACGCTGGAGTTTCGCCGGACCACCACCTGAGGGCCTAAGCTCTGCCGGACCACCACCTGACGCTTGAGCTCCGCCGGATCACCACCTCAGGTCCGGACTTCTGCTGGACCACCGCTTGAGGCCCGAACTTCTACCGGAGTACCACCCTACTACAATGGTCTTCTGACCCCGATATCTAGCCAATGGTCTTTTGGACCCCTGTCTCCTGCCGACTATGGTCCTTCTGATCTCTGTTGTCTACTACGGTCCTTCTGACCTACATTGCCAGACAACGGTCTTTCTGACATCGGTCTCCTGCATACTTCGATCCTTCCGACCTACATCACCAAACAATCATACATCGTTCGTTAGCCATTTGAAGGCCTTAATGATGTCGGAATTCAACGATCTTGGGCTCGTTGGATTTGTCTCGTCGAGCCGCTCGATTCGAGTATAAGATCGTTAAAATCAGAGACTGTTTGGTAACTCAAATTGCGGCTTGAACCTTCCAACAGCGATTCCGGTCCTTGATTTGGACCCATTTGGGCTTGGATTGGGTCGAATTTGGTGTCGTTGGGTTTGTATTTCTGAGACGCTCAGTCTGACTATAAGCTCGCTGAAATCGGAGTTTGAATGCTCTTGATTTTAATTTTTGAAGTTTTCGGTTGGGTTTTGCATCAAGATTCGTGCCCAATCAATACAATTTCATTATAACGTATCAAAAATTATTGGAGACTTGGTGTGAACATTGGATTCCTCTATCTATAAAATCATTCAGAGCATATGATCCTTATAATGTTTCATTCATTGTGCATTAACATGCCATGTAACTTGCAATAGTATATCCCATCAGATGGTTTGTAAAGTTGTATGGTCCAATCAAATCCTAAATTAATTTTTTGTTGCAAGTGATTGTAAGATATATTTACTCTCTGCTATTTAAAATGTGCATAGACATATAAAATATATTTGTAGAGATTTTACTTGAGTCATTTAGAATGTTTTGAACATGTATGGAAAGGTTTCGAGGCATCACCAACAAAGAAATATTTGATGATGCAAACTTAAGAATGCATGATTGTATTTTTTTTTTTTTTTTTTTTAAAAAGCCATTGATTGGGCATCATGGGAATGGAATATGAGGTGGTTTAAGTTAAATAATTTAATAACTAAAAAAATCATTAAAGCCATATTAAGATTAATACAATAAAGGGTTATCCGTGATCAGTTGAATGAGGAGGAATAAATTCTGATTTCGATAGAAATCAGAACTTATTTCTCCAATTTCTATTGAAACCAAAATTTATTCCTCCGCATTCAATACGTGTTGTTCGCCAATTCCCACCTAATTAAATTTTATATTTAATATGCTTCTTTCGCTTATTTCGTCGAAAAATATGCTCTTTTTAATAATTTGGATGACAAAAATTTTAATTTATAAGGTTAAAAAATTTTTTAAGAGGGATTTGCGTGCATAACACTCAAAAGTATTGATATGTCATAAAAAAATTATCTTGATCGGACACGAATCTCGAGGCAAAAATCAAGTTAAAAACTTCAAAAATTAAATTTGGGATCATCTGAACTCTGATTTTAGCAAATTTATAGTCAAACTGAGCATCTCGGAAATACAAACCCAACGACACTAAATTCAACTCGATTCAAGCCAAAATGGGTCCAAATCAAGGACTTGAAGTGCTGTTGGAAAGTTTGAACAACAATTTGAGCTACCAAACAGTTTTCAAACATGATGTGCTTATAATCGAATTGAGCGGCTATTCGAGACAAATCCAACGAGCCCAAGATCACTTAATTCCGACATCACTAAGACATTCAAATGTCCATCAAATGGTCCACGATCAACGGATTCAACATCGGCTGTCCATCCAAACCACTCCCCATATGCCCTTGATATCACATCTATTTACGGGTCATGTCACTCTAGAAAATCTATAAATAGACCCCTCCTCCCTTGTGAAAGGGAGGCTCCAAGCAAGAGAACAATAGAGAGATCAGAGATCGCTCTTCCCTTCTCGCTCCTCCTCGACTATAGCTTGAGTTCCGCCGGACCATCGTCTGACGTCGTTGCTTCGTCGGACCACCACTTGAGGCCTTCGCCTCCAACAAACCACCACCTGAGAGCCTAAGCTTTGTCGAACAACCACCTGACATTGTTGCTCCGCCAAACCACCACTTAAGGCTCTCACCTCCGCCGAACCACCACATGGGGGGCTGAGCTCTGCCGAACCACCGCCTGATGCTGGAGTTCCACCGAACCACCACCTGAGAGCCTGAGCTCCGCCGGACCACCACCTGACTCCTGAGCTCCGCCGGATCACCACATAAGGCCTGGACTTATGCCGGACCACCACCTGAGGCCCGAATTTCTACCGGAGTACCACCCTTCTACAATGGTCTTTCTGACCCCGATCTCCAGCCAATGGTCTTTTGAACCCCTGTCTCCTGTCAACTATGATCCTTCCGACCTCCGTCGTCTACTATGGTCCTTCCGACCTACATCGTCAAACAACGGTCTTTCTGACCTCGGTCTCCTGCATACTTCGGTCCTTCCGACCTACATGACCAGACAATGGTCTTTCTGACCCGGTCTCCTGCCTACTACGACCTTTCCAACCTTTATCCTATCAACTATGGCCATGCCGACCAAATAAACATGTCTATGTTGATTATTGTAACTCCCATCATGTAATGCGCTCTATATGAAATACATTTGTGACATCAAGCCAATGCCTTCTCCCTAAGAAGGGCCTCATTTATAATCGACTGCAAATACTAGTGGATTCATTCAAACTGGGCCAGGCCACATGGTTTTCCCCCTTTTTCAGGGGTTTCCACGTAAAAACTATAGTGTCTCTTGTGAACCCTACACCCTATATCTTATTTGATTATGTGCTAGATCTTCGTACAATGCTAAGAGTTAAATTTTATATTTCTCTACCACCGCGAATACTCCAGGACGCAACAAATATCAAATTTACATATATCACCTAAACTTCACAATTTACTAAATATAACACTTCATTAAACGAATTTGTCATAAACCTAGATGAAGATGAATTCGCCACACGATCACGTTAGACAATCGAATTTTTATTAGGTCCGGACACCTGACGTAGCTCTACGCCAATAAAATGTCGCCACATGCTCTTACTCTTTACCGTGCGGCCCGACGACCCGACCCGGACCGGAACCCAATATTGCTATGTATTAGTTGATTTGTACATACCAGGATATTGTTAGGTTTTGCTCGGTATTGTTCGGTGATGAGAAATATCATTTTGTCAAGATCAATACCTAGCAATATCGAGCAATACTTAGCAATACCGAGCAATACCCCGGTTTTGCTTAGTATTGCTTGGTATTGCTAGGTATTGCTTAGTATTGCTCGGTATTAGTCTTGAAAGAGCGATATTTCCCATTATTGTTAAGCAATACCGAGCAATACCTAGCAATACCGAGCAATACATAGCAATACCGAGCAATACCGAGCAATACCAAGCAATACTGAGCAATACCTAGCAATACCGAGCAATATCTAGCAATACACGAACATAGCAATACCGGGTTTCCGTTCTGGGTCGGGTCATCGGGCAGCACGTGGCGGCATTTTATTGGCGTTCGGATGTAGAGCTATGTCAGGTGTCCGAACCTAATAAAAATTCCAGACAATGAAGAGACAAGAAAGTCACAATAAAATCTAGTTGAGTAGCAGACTGATGACAAATGAAAATCAGAACTGTGCGAAGAAAGAGATCATAATTGGCTGAATCGATGTTGTGGGAAAGATGAGTTCAACCATATTGTGTTGTCTCGTCGCCACTTCATCTTTGTCATTAAGAATTTTATCAAGGTTCATTAAAAGAGTATTATTTTTTATAAATAGTAATATTTACTTTAAGTGATTTTGAAGTAAACCTCCATTTTAATGTACAAACTAAGATCATTGAAACTATTAAAGAAAATAAATAAAGGATTTTGATTCATTTACAGCCTACTTATATGGTGCTCCACTATTGTTAACACCCAAATCTCACTATCATCAAAACATGGCCGGAAACCTAATCTTCTTCCCCCTCCTCCTCTTCCTCCTCCTCCACTCCACCTCCTCCGACCCCGACCCGATCCAAGACTTCTGCATCCCCGATTCCGGCCCATCTCCACTACTCCAAACCCACCTCTCCACCTACCCCTGCAAAAACCCCTCCAACGCCACCGCCGCCGACTTCACCTTCTCCGGCGCTAGATCTCCTTCAAAACCATCTCCGGACACCGGATTCGCTGGCCTCTCCGTAACCCCATCCCTCTTCCCGGCCCTCCACACCCTCGGGATGTCGTTTGCTCGCGCCGATTTCGAGCCCGGCGGTGTAAATCCGCCGCATTACCATCCGCGAGCTACCGAGACGGCGTTGGTGCTCGAGGGGAAGATCTATTCTGGATTTGTCGATTCCGGCGGAAGGCTGTTTGCAAAGGTAATTACGAAGGGGGAGGTGATGGTGTTTCCGAAGGCGATGGTTCATTTTCAGATGAATGTTGGGGAATCACCGGCGGTGATATTTGGGAGTTTTAATGGTGAGAATCCGGGGGTGTTTAGGGTTCCGGCGACGGTTTTTGGGGCGGGGATTAAGGAAGAGTTGCTGGAGAAGGCATTTGGGTTGAGTAGGAAGGAGATTGAGAGGCTAGAGAGGAGGTTTGGGAGAAAGGAAGTGGAATTATGAGATTTTTCTCAAATTTTTATGTCAAAATATGTCTTTATTTTTATTAATTTCTAGCATAAAATATGTCTTCAAGTTGTAAGATGATGTGATTTCTTTTTTCTTTTTTTTTATCGTGTAAAAAATTTGTGTAATTTAAAATTTTTGAAAATAATATTTATTTTTTAAAGTATCCTAGAAAATGATGTGGGTATAATAACCTTTTTAGGGGTTTATTGGCATAGTATTTAGGGTTCATTTAATATATATTTTTATAAAGATGATTATAAAGTTATTTTTATTATGAATGAAGAAGCTTTTTTAAACGTTCATAAAGTATTGAGCGATCTTAAAAGTAACGTAATAATAAAGCTGTCTCAAATATGCCCTTAATATTATGATAGATTATTACGTGTGGTAATCGGGTACAGAGAATCGTTCGATTTTGTCTCTGTAAACAGTAAAAGATTGCGGTGAATAGTAAAAGCGCAATAATGAACAATAAATGCGCGTTGATTGTTTACAAAAACAAAATCGGATAATTCTCTGGTCCGATCTCCACACGTAATCATCTCTCTAATATTATGGTGTTTAGCCATATGTTATTTTAAAAATCACATTATTTTTTAGTAATTTTTATATGTATAAAAGAAATTCAAGCTAAAGAAAAATGTAGTTTAATGATCATACGCATAATAGATTAATTTTCTTTTGTTAAAATATAGAATTGTTTTATGCACAAAATAATTTGGAGCAAATAGGTGAATGTGTTGGTGGAGATCTTCGAGATTTGTAGTATGAACATAGCAATAGTATTAGGCTTTGCTTGGGACGGGTTTCTTACTGCTTCATAAAACAGATTTTTAGTATAAAAATTTAAATTTTTATACTAAAAAGCTGCTTTAAGAAGCAAGAAAAAAGTCATCCTAAACAAAGTCTTATGCTTTGTTTGTTTGAGCGCTTTTTTGGCTTCTCTGTTTTCTAAAACGGAGGAATTTTTTTTTTGTGTTGTTTGGTTCGTCAAATCACGTTCCCAATAACTCCTTTTTCTCATTTTTCTGCAGTTTTGAGAATGCTTTTTAAATGTGCTTCTCCGTTAGAAAACTCCATTTTCTGAACTAATGTTTTTTAAAACTGTGTTTTACAAAAGCGCAAAAAAAAACAAACGAAGCCTTAGTGATTGTTCAAATCTTAAAAGTGCTTATGGTGGGCTCTGCCTATTCTATTTTTTAGTGGTGAGTGGATTTGGTAGTGATGTGATGGAATTTTGAAATGTTGCATCAGCATTTTTAATTATTTGTTTTAGGTCTGAACATTCTCCCTTAATTTTAATTTAAAATGAATTTTAAAATAAATTTAATATATGATTAATCAATGTATTTTTATACCAAACATTTAAATTAAAAATTTAATCATTATCAAACTTAATTAAGCTTCATTGATACAACCTTCACTACATTAATCAATCCACATAAATTGAACTTACATTAGAGCTAAGCTCTTAGGTCTCATTTGGGATGATTTTTTTATTGCTTCTTAAAACAATTTTTTAGTATGAAAATTAAAATTTTTATAATAGAAAACTGCTTTAAGAAGCAGTAAAAAAGCCATCCCAAATAAAGACTTTGGGAAAGCTTTCTTATTACGTCTTAAAGCAAGCAGCTTCCTAGTACAAAAATTTTAAGAAAGCTACCCTAAACGAAGCTTAAGGCTTCGTTCATGATGGCTTTCTTTCTGCTTCTTAATGCAGTTTTATAGTACAAAAATTTTAATTTTTATATTAAAAAGTTGTTTAAGAAGTAATAAGAAAGCAGTCCCAAATAAAGACTTAGGTTTCGTTTGGGATGGCTTTCTTACTGCTTCTTAAAGCAGCTTTCTAATACAATAAATAAAAATTTTATACTAAAAAGATGCTTTAAGAAGCTGTAAAAAAAACCGTCCCATGCTTCATTTGAGACAGTTTTTTTACTGCTTCTTAAAGTGACTTTCTAGTTAAAAATTTTAAATTTTTGTACTAGAAAGCCGCTTTAAGAAGTAAAAAAGAAAGCTGCCTCAAATAAAGCCGTAATCTCAACCAAATTTTGCTTACCTAGAGAAGAAGGAAGTAAAGCATCTCATTCCAGGAATCAGGCACGCCTGGAAGGCACCAGTGGCTGCAATCTAGCCCTAATTCTGCAGGAGAGTCCATTCTTCCTTGGTTAACATGAGATTTGGTGTACAGTGATGGGTGCCCATCTCTCCTTAGAGCTGACATCTTTGCGACATCGATAAGATAAACTGGAAAGCTCATCTTGTTTAGCACCCCACGTAGCACTGTAAGTTGCCCTGGTGCTTCAGGGCTGTAGCTTAGATATACCAGTGGCTCTCTGACCTTATAGCATTGCCAACCGTTCTCCCTGAAATCAAATTATATATGAAAATTTATGCATTATTTTAGAAAAAAAAAATGAAATTTAGTGTTTTTTAATTTTAGGGTTTATGATTATAGATGTATATCTTGATAAGTTTCCAGCTTTCTAGTAGAAAAATGTTAATTTTTATACTAAAAATTTGCTTTAAGAAGCTTTAAAAAAGCTGTTCCAAACGAAGCCTAAAAAGTCTGGAGTGCTCGAAATTGCTTGATGTGGAGGTGAATGTCAAATGTTAGCACGTCAAGTGATCAAAATTTCATAATCATCTTGGCTGAATTCATATAGCGGGGTTTACATGTTTCTTCGTCGATAATAATCACAGAAGGGCCCAATGTGACACTGGAAGGTTAGATGGTTTCTCAAGAGAAAATCAATGGCTATTGCAAAAGCTAGTGACTCACATAATGGTTCGATATAAATCTACGTACCGATTATGACGGGCAGATGCACTGCGAAACATAACACGAGTTCTTCGAGGATCTAAGTTCATATCCACCCACTTTGACCATGTGGTAAGTCCCTTCTCATAAGCTACCATTGGATTCAACTCCTTAAACAACCTTCCTTCTTCCATATACAAGTCCCACCTAAACCATTACATTGAAAATACACATAATCACATAAAATTAACAGAGATTAGGCTTTCATTAGTTGATTAAAAATGATTATTAAGCTCACGAGCTCCATTTCCCTGTGTGAGTCCACCAATGAGCAGAATCAAACATGAGAACATCTACTTCTCTCCAGTACTTGGCATTCTCTTCAATGGAGTCAAGGTGAAGGATTCTCTTCTTCTCTCCTTCTTCTCTCAGTTCTACAAGAAGAGGAGCCCACGAAAACTCTATGGAAGCCTCATAATCCTGCTTAAATATTCATATATTTAAAATTATTTTAAAAAATATAAATGCAAAATAACCTTTTTTTGTAATTTGTTTTTTTTTTCATAATATCAAAATGATAAATCTGCAATTATTTTGAATGTTCTCACCAAGGCATGGAAGGCCACACAGGGGCCATTGGAAGAAACCAATTTGCGATCAACTGGAATGACTGCTTCCACCAAGCAGACGAGAGACTCCCATTGGCTTCTCATTATGGAATCTCCCACAAGCATTACTCTCTTCATTCTTATTCTCTCTAGAAAATCTAAGGCATTAAACCTTAAACCAAGATTAATCAATCAATTAATCAGCCTTAATACTAAAAATTAATAGATAATTTATCTAAAACACTTATTTGCAATCTACAATCACTAACTGAATAATATTTAGTGAGATCAATAAGCTATTTTTGCTAGAAAACTATGTAAATTAAGGCTCGTAATTTGAAAAACTAGCCGTTAGAGAGTAATTAAACTGTCATCTTCCATGGCATTTAAACCTTGGAAGGGAGCACCGCCGTGGCTTCCAACGCCACTTCTCATAGTCGGAATCCGGCCGGCCATTCCTCCGGCAACTAAGCTGGCTACTCAGAAACGGGCAGCTCCCTTCATAAAGAGGGTAAGATGCATCAAAAACCCACTCTCCCATAGTCAAATCACAGTCTCTTGATGGCCTCTCCAAGCTCTGAAATTTGGTAACCTCATCTTCCTTCTCTCCACCACCGCTTCGCTTCACCGGTGGCTCGCCGTCGTGAAAAGACAGAGAAAGGTTAAAGCAAAGGCAGAAGGTGAGAAGAAAGAGGAGAGGAGTGAGAAGTTTATGCCTTGGAATTGTAGCCATTTGGATGCTATTTGGTTGAGAAGAAATTGGGTTATCTTTATATAGTTGGTAGAAAGGAGAAAGTTCTGTTGGATAATAAGAATAGCTATATCAGAAGAAGAAGAGAAGAAGAAGAGGTAGAGAAAATTTTGAGAAGGAAACTAATATTTTTCTATAATACTGTTAAAAAATATAAATTGATTTAAGAATAGAGGTTGGTTGGTTTGATATAAAAGGGATGTAGGAGCACAATCTAATTCAATTTTGATATGTTTGAAAATCATTTAAAATTGGTCAGATTTTTAAATACATTGTAAATCCTATGTCATTGCCATCGACCACCTTCACCATCGCTCGTTACTGTCGTCGCCACCACAGTCGAAACTGTCGGTCGCTAGCGCTACCCACCAGCCACCATCATCATTGGAATTTACATTACATGTATTTTCTTCAAATCAAACAAAAATAGGAATACTCTGTATTTCTTAACACTGATCCAAACAACTTCATATATTTCAAATATATTGCATTCCTTTTATAGCCAACATTTCTTTTCATCCAACCAAATGGCTTCTCAGCGAATTTATAGCTATTTTCGGAGCTTTTGATAAGCTCAAATAAATTATTCAATGGCGAAATCTCTAACAACTTCGCTCTGATCGGATGAATAACTTTTGTATGCTTGGGCGAGTTCATCAGCGGTTTATTACATCCAATTTATAATAATAATGTGATTTGATTATGGGGAGGGATTTATGGTTTGATTTTGTTGATTATATGAAGCATGAGGAATTGAGTTGCTATCGAGTGTGTTGGGCACGAGCATCCATGGAAAAGGTAGAAGGAATCAAAGGCTTTTTAGGGGTTCAGAGCTTCATGATTTGGTTGTGGCATGCAGATGTTCATATTCATAAAGAAATTGGAATTGGATGTATTAATTTATTTTTATTAAGAGAAGAACAAAAAAAAAACGATTAAAATAAAAAATAGAGAATATCTTAAGTGGAATAAAAAAACGATTAATTTATTTTTATTTGAGTATTATTTTTTTAAAACTTATAAAAAAATTTCATTTTTTTTATAGCAACTTCTAAAAAAATACTTTCACCACAAAACTTTCTATTTTGATAGTAAATTCAATCCTTAATAGGCATTGTCTTCACTTTATACATTGCTTCAGAGGTGGGATTATATTTCTTTAAAGGCATGTAGAAGAATTCTGCATTTTAGGGGGCAGCTTCTTGCATAAAAAATATATTTTGGTGATCACTTTGCATGAGGAGTACATCAGAGACATTGAATTATAGGTCCGTAAAAAATCACAAAACTCTCTAAAAATATAGCATTTGAAATAAAACCTACGAACTATTGGTTCTACCTATTACAATAAACCAAGAAATAATAAAAAAATAACAATCAGAAGAAGCCCAAAGTGGCAACCAACCAAGAGAGCAGCTACCTATAACCAGTAAAATTCACTAGTCGATGCTGCAACAGCTAGGAAAAGTCCACCTACAGAAAGACAACGCATAACCAAGCAAGAGCAAAAAGGGGCCATAAACACAACCCCCACAAGGCATGAACACTCCAACAACCCACAGAAGGGAACCACAACAACAAATAATAAAAGAACAAATCAAAAGAGTAACTAAGCGGAAGCCCAAGAAGACAAACAACAACCAAACAATACACTCCCTTGCAGACAAGAAAAAGCCAGCCGACCAACCAACCAAAGAGGCCAACAACTTAGGAGCTACAAACCAAACAAGAAAATACCCCACACGCACAAGAAGAAGAAAAGTGAAGAATAAAAGGCCGAACAACCACAAGCCCAACAAAAAATCACCTCTTTTTTGATTTATGCCTCCAACGTTTGCCACCACCATGAGAAAATATTTTTTGAACAATATTACTCACATTTAAACTATACAACTCTTGATAAGTATCCTCCGGCTTATCCAAATCATCCCCAGCATCCCCGTAAGGCAAAGAGAAAGACCCATCCAGCCAATCTGATTGATCCACACAACTTTGTATAAATTTGGAAGTCAATTGAGTTTTCAACCCATCAGAAGAGAAAAGCGCAATTGAAACATCAACAAAAGGCACATCCCCATTCGGCCCCATACTACCATCCGAAATAACATTAGAGACAAAAAACGAGAGCATTTAAAATAGGCATTTCAACATTCATGTCCGTAGGAATACAAGCAGTATCGAGAGGCTAATAAGCCAAACCAACTTCATTCATAATTGACACATCATAAATTAAAACCTCGAAAGGAATAATAGCTTCACCACTTTCCAAAGACTCAGAATTACCACCAAAATTTGAAATGGTAGACACAATGGAAATGGCTTAAAAATTAGTCATACAAGATTCAGTTCTCACAACCGCATTAACACTCTCAATGTTAACAGAAGAAAAAGCCATATGTATAAGAGAATCCTGTGGAACAACTTCAACCATAGCAGAAATGACATCAACCCTCTATACAACAACACGAGGAGCGCTAGGCACAACCTCCAGTTCAAGTTAAACAACAACTCCAACTACCTCCACCCCAAAATCAGATTCCACCCCGTTGCACCCATTAATGAGGACCTCATTATTAGACGTAACATGACACAAAAGAGTATTAGGAATATCAACATCAACATTTCCACTGACAATAATATTTTCCAAAGCACCAATTTCATTCCCATCAGATTTAAGAAGATTAGAAGTAATAACATGAACATTCATCGGGACAGAGAATAAGGTCCGACAATTCCACACATGCCCAATAGAATTACAATGACCACAAAAGGGTAGGAAATCCTCCATCTTAACAAGATAGATGTATCCAAACTTAGCAGGACCGAGCCACACTTTGTCTGGATACTTTTTGTAATGTCAAGCTCAACTAAAACGTGCACAAGAGATAGTTGAGAGCCAACAAAGGTGGTATTGTCAACTTTTAACGGACAACCAAACATCAAATCCAAAGTATGAAGAATACTGAGAGAAAAGAGATGAGGCCATAAGTTTGAGAATGAAATCCAAATGGGAATAACAGAAGACTCAACACCAATGTCAAGAAAGGGAGACCATTTGATTAATTTTATGTAATAATTATTAACAAAATAAGATAAAGGGCAGAACACTCTACTATAATATATTTCATTCATAAACTTAATCAAAATATGTGACATGTCGAGCAAGGTTACCAAAAAGTCAGCAATGAACTTAAGGTTGAAGAAAACCCTACGGATAGAATCCATGCTAGAACGTGCGGGAAGGAAAAAAATCAACTAACACACACTGGAAAAGAGTCGCAAGCGCAAGGATCTCCTCTTCCGAGATCCATAAAGAGGGTAAACTACAAAAGGTAGACGTTTTGAGCTCAGGAAAATATATGTCAGAGGAAGAACTAGATAAGGTATCTAAGAAAGAACACGATTTCTTTTATCCATAAAAAATTAGGATCCAAGAATTGATTGACCACCATTTTGACCGTGGACGAAACTAAAAAATAAAAAAAAAGTACAAAAAACAACAATATAGAATAAAAGGGGAACTTCCTGAAGCTAGCTGAGATGGAGTGACGGCAAAAGCCGCCGGGAGGAAACCCAAGCGGAGCAGAGAGACATAATATAAAACCATAGCTAAGAGAGCGGAGAGGAAAAGCAAAAAAAAAAGAGTAAATATTTAAGAAAAGAATTCAAAATTAGATGCTAACCTTTCGCTTGTAACCAGTCATACTGTGTTAGTTCCACTCTTTTAAGATGAAAATAAGTGATTTGAATCTCACGGTATTCTATAATATTATGAAATTCAAAATATTCATTAACTTTAAAGACCCATGTGTGGACATCAACACCACTAAACAATATAATTTGATGTTCATTGAATTGAGAAATAGTACAAAATAGGCAACATATCAAGTTGTTAAAGACTGAAAGAGTAGACTTAGTAAATCCTCACCGCCACCATCTTCCAACATGCAAGAAATTATTGGTGATGGACTCAAACTAAGGATTAGAGTGTTGATTTGAACAATACAATTCATTTTGCTTTTGCATTGACCCTTGACAATGATCCAATTCCTTCATGGCTAAGAACAACAATCATGCTAGTTGGTACATTATATGAAGCTTTATCTAGTACCAAAGCCCAATCACTATTAATTGACAACAATGCTAGATCATTTCATTTTAACTCTTTTTATTCATTCTAATAGATTTGTTGTAGTTATCTTGTAGCCATCGTTTTTGATCCTTCCATCTATTTAGAAGTCTTAGACCATCACTGTTGTCTTTCATGATTTGAGTCGGAGACATTACGTAAAAATTTGAAAATATTGAGTCAATTTTCTTCACTCTTTAATTGAGTCATTCATCACAATGTCTTTATCAATGAATGATTTATCCTTTTTGGTAATATCATAATAAGAAGTAATATTACACATGCTAATTTTCCCCTAATGATTTTCTTATCAACCCTAAACAATAATAGAAAACATATAGCCAAGTAGGACCTCCTCATATATCAAAATGGGCCAATTTTCTTCCTTCCCATTGCTGTATCTGATAAAGCCCAAATTGTAACGGGCTTTTTCTATCCTTTATAAAATCTGCTAACCTAGTTTCGGAAAGGGAACTGACGCCTCCGGCTACCCAGCCTCTGTGGCGGCTTCTCCACCACTTTCAGCTCAAACCCCTGCTACTCCTTCTCATGGCGAGAAGGAGAAGGAAGAGCTAACACTCTCCATTCCTCAGCTCCAACCGCTTCCCATGCTCTTCCCCGCCCGTTCCTGCAAAACTCTTTCATCAATCTTCGTTGGCTTCTCCTTTCCAAAGGTGCGTTCTTCGTTCTTCTCTCCTCTTCTCCACCACTCTCATAAGCCCTTCTCCAAGCTCCTCACCGAGAAGCCGCAATTCGATTCCCTAATTTTAGGAATCCTCAAATACAATCCCCACGCCTTCACCTCCGGCTTCCGTGCTCCTGCCCGCCTCAAGCCTCTGATCTCCGACCGACACCTTTTCCTCTGCACCATTCATTCCATCGGCAACCAGCCTCGCGTCGCTCTGCGCTTCTTCCGCTGGGCCGAGCGCCAGCCCGGCTTCCACCGATCGGAGATCCCTTTCTGCGCCGTGCTCGAGATCCTCGCCGACGCCGGGCTCATGAAGGCTGCATATTCCGTTGCTGACAGGGCTTTGAGCTTTGGTCTACATGGAATCGTCGACCTTTTGATCGGAAAGTATGTGAATTCGGACGTTACTATAAAGCTACTTAATCTGCTTTTATGGATGTACACCAAGTGTTCGATGGTCGAACGCGCATTGTCAACCTTTCGTAAGATGATGGACAATGGTTTCTTGCCGGAAATTAAGAACTGCAATCGGATTCTTAGGGTATTGCGGGACGGGAACAGGTGGTCTGAAGTCAGAGCAGTTTATCACGAGATGGTCAAGGCAGGAGTGCAGCCTACTATTGTTACTTACAACACAATGCTTGATTGTTACTGTAAGGAGGGGCAGGCTGAAGAGGCCTATATGCTTCTACTTGATATGGAGTTTAAGAATTTCACTGGCTGCTTGCCTAATGATGTTACTTACAATGTTGTGATCAATGGATTATCGAAGAAGGGTGAATTGGAGAAGGCTGAGAAGTTGCTTGCGAAAATGCAAAGTTCAGGGAATGCTTCTTCTTACTCTTATAATCCACTGATTAATGCTTTGTTTAGCAAGGGATTCGCTGATCGAGCATTGCTTTTTGAAAATGATATGTTGGGAAGAGGAGTGGTGCCTTCTGTGACAACCTATAATACTATAATTTATTGGCTTTGTAAGATGGGAAAGGTAGAAGAAGCTAGGCGAAAGTTTACAGAGATGGAATCGAATGGTTTGGTGCTGGATGTGGTTTCTTACAACTCTTTGATGTATGGTTATTGCCGTTTGGGGAATGTAATGGAGGCTCTTTCTTTGTTTGAGGATTTGCGAAGAGCCCGAATTGTTCCTACGGTGAGAACATTCAATATAATTATCGATGGTCATTGCAGGTTGGGAGCTCTTGAGAAGGCTAGGAAGCTTAAAGAGTATATGATAGAATTTGGCTTTCACCCTGATGTTTATACTTATACAATCCTTGTGAATGGGTCTTGCAAGACAGGGGATCTTGCTATGGCTAAAGGATATTTTGATGAGATGCTTCATAAGGGACTTCAGCCAGATTGCTTTGCATATGATACAAGGATAGCTTGTGAATTGAAGCATGGGGAGTTATCTGGAGCTTTCCAACTGAGGGAGGAGATGGTAGCTAGAGGTGTTTCGCCTGATATAATCACTTATAATATTTTACTCGACGGGATTTTCCGGACAGGAGATTGGGATGAAGCTTACTGGTTGTGGAGGAAGATGATCAATGATGGATTAGTTCCTGATTGTGTAACATATACTTGCATAATCCATGCCCTTTGTGGTAAAGGGCATATAGACAAAGCAAAAAAGGTTTTTGATAGAATGTTGTGCAATAATGTTTCTCCATCAGTAGTAACTTATACAGTACTGATTCATGCTTATGCAAGCAAAGGAAGTTTTGGGATAGCCTATGAATTCTTTGTTCAGATGCTGCAGGAAAATGTGCAGCCAAATGAAATAACTTACAATGCTCTTATAAATGGCTTGTGCAGAACTAGAAATGTTAGGTTGGCTTATAGGTGTTTTTATGAAATGCAGGAAAGGGGGCTAATCCCCAATAAATACACTTACACTTTGTTGATAAATTTAAGTTGTGATTTAGGTTATTGGGATGAAGTAAAAAGGTTGTATTGTGAGATGCTTGAGAAAGGTATTCTTCCTGATTCTTGTACCTACAGTGTTTTGTTTAAGCATGTAGGTGATGAGCTCAAGGATAATACAGTTTATTACCTGGATAATTATGTGCTTGCTGGTTAATTCGATAACTTCGAATGCCACAATTTTGAATGGACATACTAGTGAGTGCAAGTGTTGCTTTCACTTCAGCCAACTCTTGCTCTTAGAAAAAGTGATGAGTGGGTTTGTTCCTCCAGAGCGCTCGACAGAGAATAAGGAGGTTCAGTGGTGGATTTGGCCCTTCATCTAGGCTTGCTAACATGACTATGGCTTCATGAAAGTGGTATGTACTCTAGCTGTGCATTCCATGGCGTCATATAATTTCTTGAGCTCACTTGACTAGGAGTTAATGATGAATGTGACCGATGAGATATGCGAAGCTCAATAATGCATATTGGCAACTTGTTAGGAAAAAGCATAAATTGCTGCACCACCTGCATTGTGGCTTTATTGCCATGGAAATGTTTCACATGACAAATAGATATTCATCTACCAGAATTGGTTATCTCACAATTATTCACGAGGTATGCTGATTTTTGTAAGATGTACTGTATTCCAATTTTTTTAATTTATGTGGCGCATTTACTCTTTTTTTCTAATTTTATGTTTATTCATTGAGGAGAAACCATTATTTTTTCTACGGTTATTAATCAATGAGAATAAAGTTTGATTTAGATTGAAGATTTGGGATGAAAAATGCATGAATTATTTTTTATTCAACTAATGCTGATTTAGCAGTTTTTGACCCCGCAGTCAAGTTGCACATGTTTCATTGATTAAGCTAAAAGTCATTATAATTTAAATTTGATATTGTTCTTTCCAGTTTTATGGTGGGAAAAGCTGAGATGGCTTTGAATGTTTTTTTTTTTGTTAATAATGTAGGAGGAGGAATTGAATTGTAATTAGCACGTTCATATTGCTCATTAATCATTTTATTGATTTGATCCAAATAATGCTTTGACAAGTTGAAACAGCAAATTGTAGCTGCTACTGATTGCACTTGGATTTAGGGCTGGTCATATTTACTTATCTTCACCGTTAGGTAATTTGACAAGCTTATAAACATTAACCATAATGTCCACCTTTCTTTTTTGGTGCTAGAGATCTTAAGCTCATTTTCACCTTTGTAACACACAATTTTGTTCGAACTTTTTCATCAACATTAGTTATGATCGTCCACCATTCTTTTGTAGTGCGAGACTTAATAAGCTCATTTTCCTTTTTATAGAACTAACAATTTGGTATAATTTTTTTTTTTTCAAGACTAGCCTTAGCAATCTTCTTTCTTTTTTAAACGTTTCATCAAATGCTGGACATATTAAGCTCGTTTGCCTGCCTATGTAATGTTGATGATATTAATCACTTTTTATTGGCATTATCCATAGTCGATGCTCCTCCCCCTTTTTTTTTTGATGAGGAAAGTTGTTTGAAATCAGTGCACTATATTTGTTCCTCTCTTCCACAAAAAAAAATTGGGATGGTCGTCAAACAAACATACTAAAAAATAAAGAATGTTGCTCTCATTTACGAGATCAAAACTAAGATTTCAATAATCATGCAAGATAATCTTCATATTATTGAATACTTTAATGTAATGAAGGTTTATTGGCTTAGAGTGGTTTATCATCAAGATCTTAAGATGGCAAGATGGGATGATGCTATAATTCTCAAGCAATTTATAAAAGGAGAAATGGTGTTTGAGTTCCTTACACGACTTACTAATTACTTCAACCAAGTTCACATTTAAATCTTAAATAGAGAGAAATTACCATCACTAAATGAGGATTTTTTTCTCTCATATGAGCCAAAGAAGGAAGGACTTATGCTTGATGCTCCATTCTCCAAAATATCTTCTATGCCAATCATCAAACCTTATCTATAGATTATTTTCTTAAAGAATCTCAAAAGCCTTCTTACATAGGCAATTTATGATACAACTACTGCAAGAAGGACACAAAAATGTTGAAAACTCCACGAAAAGCTCTTAGGTAATGGTGTAAATTAAAAGGTCACTAGAAAAGTTGATCTATCATGTGAAATCATAAGGGCTAACAATTCAGAAGAAATTGATAAGCTTAGAAATTTCCGCAACTCTTTAAAAAAAAATCATCTTGATCATGCTTGTAAACTCAAATTGATATGACTTCTAATTATTATATTTTTAGTTCTTTAAATAATTCCTCTCACACTTGCATCTTAGATTCAAGAGCCACTGACTATATGATCAACCTTACTAATCTTTTTCAAACCTAACAATAGAAAAATAAAAGTGATTGATGATTTTTTAACATCTGTTGCAGATCAAGTAAATCTTTTAATTTTTTTATGTATTTATTCTCAGTAATGTATTGCATGTTCAATATATTACAATAAACCTTTTATTAATTCATAAAGCCATTAAAGACCACAATTGCAAGGTAATCCTTTTTTGTTAACAAATGTGTATTTCATAAGATAGACGATTGGGCAAGCTAGAGAAAAGAATAGGCTATATTTCCATGAAATTGAAAACCACTCATCATGTTCCCTTATTTCCACTTTTACTACAAAAGTCATTTGGCAACATTATTGTAAGTTATGACTTCCCTCTTTCAAAACTCTATAAGATTTGTTTTGTTCTCTTTTTTTGATGTAAACATCAAAAATTTTTGTTGGGAGACTTGTGAAATTATCAAGTATCATCGTGTTATTTTTCCTGAATGTTATTTTAGATCTATTTCTTTTTTCTAATTGTTCACTTTGATATTTGGAGATTTTAAAAAATTCTCAATATTTTTGGAGTTTTAGGATTTGCCATCTTAATATCTTCGAATGACATTAGTATATCTTATCAAACAAAAATCTTATGTCAGTATTCTTATCCCTTTTTTTACTACAATGATATAAAATAATTCCATGCTAATATTAAGATATTTTTATTGGTAATGCTCGTGATTACTTTAATCATATATTATTATCTTTCTTTGAGAAAGAATGTATCATCTACTAAGGGTGTAAGTGAGCCTAACTAAGCTTATCGAGCCGCAAGCTCAAGCTCGAGCTAAAACTCGATCTCATCTATTAACGAGCTCGAGTTCAAGCTTGATGAGGTTCGGCTTGCGAGCTGGCTCGCAATTATATAATTTATTGATTTTTTTTCTTAAACAAATTAGCAAATAATTTTTTTCCACTAATAAAATCTGTTCAGAAAAGCAACAAGCTATTAAAAAAAACAACATCCTTGATTTGAATATATTTTATATTTCCAAGAAAAGAGCTGTTTTACATTAACGAGGTCCTAGTAATTTTCAACAACAACAACAACAACAAGAAGCCTTTATTCCACTATGTGCGGCTACATGAATCCTTTTTCTCTATTGTGTTCTGTTAAGTGTCAAATTCTCATCTAAATCTAATAAAGAAAGGCTATTTCTAATGTTTTCTAATCAAGTCTTTTTAGGTCTACCTGTACCTTTCTTAACATAAGTCAAATCTAAAACATCTACTTTTCTAATCGGGTCATCAGAAGGCTGCCGTTTTATTGACCAAACCATCTAAGGCGACTCTCTCTAATCTTAACTTCCACTGGAGCTACTCCAAGCTTTTCACGTATATGCTAATTTCATATCCTGTCTTTAAGAGTAAAGCTACTAATCCACCTGAGCATCCTCATCTCTGCAACACTTAACTTAATATTATGGTTCTCTTTTAATGGCCAACATTCTGCACCATAAAGCATTGCATATCTCACTACCATCTTATAGAATTTTTCCTTAAGTTTGAGAGGGGTTTTTCTATCACATAACAAGCTTGATGCATTCCTACAATTCAACCATCCAACATGAATTTTACTAATAATATCCTCATCTATTTCACCATCACTATGAAAAATGGATCCAAGATATCTAAAACGTGTGCTCCTATTAATGACTACTTTTGCAGATCTTAAACAATAGACCCAAGGTTGTAGTAATTTTCATACAATAAAAATAAAAAAATACACTACTCTTGCAGTTCTAAAAAAATAAATAAAAAATTTGCTTCCTCCTTTTCTCACCATCTCATGCAATTGCCAATCGAGACTTCATCGACCAAAAACACAAGCTCGAGACATGCTACAATAGCACACCTTTTTCTCCAGCAATGTGCGTTCTTCCTCTCCGGCGGTATCACGTGAGGTTGCCTTTTGTGTGATCTCACAAGCTGCTCACGAGCCTATTTTCATTGCCTCGAGTTGAGCTCGAGCTCTTCTTTTGAGCTCGACTTGAGTACGAGCTCGTGATTTGGTTTGCGAGTCGAGCACGAGTTAGGCATGACTCAAGCTCAACTCGACTCGTTTACACCCCTGCCATTTACCAATCCTCTTTTCGTGACACTATACGACAAAATGAAATGATAGAAAGAAAAAATTGCTATCTTTTAAATTCGTTATGATTTTTTTTTCCAGAAAAAAGTGCCAAAAAATTATTGGGGACAACTAGTCTTAGCCGTTTTATATTTAATCGATAGAATTCCCATAACAATGATTAGTTTCAAAAGTTTTTAAAATTATATAGCTGAATTTTTCCTTACAAATAACTTTCTATTAAAAATTCTTAAAAAAATTTGGTTACATTGCCTATGTACACATCCACAAACAACACAGGAGTAAACTTGATTGTATAACTCTCAAATGTGTATTTATTGGATATTCCTGTGCCAAAAAAGGCTATAAATGTTATATTATCTTACCATAAAAAAAATTTACTTCAAAATATGTCACTTTTGGTAAGTAGCAAAGTTTTTTCAATCAAATTTAACTTTAGGAAAATGACTCTCAAGTGGAAGGTAATTTTGATGAAACCCTTTTCATCTTGACATTTTTACAACACAATTTCGAAAAAATTCATACATTGCACCCCTACAAGTCTATATAAGAAGGAAAAAGTCTAGCTAAAATCTCTCACAACCGCAAGAATTGGAACTGTTATCAGGTAACAATGATTAACCCATCCCTATGCATTCTCCTATATATTTTATCTCTCAGTACACTTTTTTCAAAGTTTTCTCTCACCCATAAAGCCTTCCATTCAAATATTAGCTTTGATTTTATTATAATATAACTCTATTTATGGCACTTGAAAACAACAATTGGAAGAATGTTATGAGAGTATAGATGAAGCAAAAATCTATTTACAACCTACTATTTTATTCTTAGTTCAATGATCCCCTAAATGTTTTATTTATATATAAAACATAAAGCAATGGTGATGGGGACATCAGATCATCATGGAAAGCTTACCAGCGACGTGGCCGCCGATCTACGGCCACGATCGAGTCTTTATATTTTTGAGTCGATGTATTTTATTTTCATGCATTTTATTATTTGCTTTGTGTGTTTTATTATTTTCCATTGTACCCCTTTTTATGGGAGTTGTCATGTGTAAGCCTAAGGGCATTTGTGTCATTTTATTTGGAGTCTTTTGTATGAGGCTATTTAAAGCCCCCTTTGTATTATTTTGAGGTTAATGAATGATTGCTTATGATATTTTCTCTTGAATGAGTTTGTGAGAGCTTGTGAGTTCTAGTGGAGAGAGCTTCCTAGGAGAGGAAGGAGATGGTGCAATACCCACCAACTTAGATAAGTCGAGTTCGTGGTTCCTTTTTGTATCCCCTTTATTTTCTTCTCACACCTCTTTCCCTCCAAACCCCTAACCGCCAGCTACCTCCAACTCACCCGATTCCCTCATCCTCCTCCCCACACCCCACGGCCAAACAACACCACCTCATTTCCACCGGCCAAGGTATTACCCGCCGGCCTCCCATCCCTTGGCTGATTTTTGTGTTTCCTAATTTAAGGTTAGGACTAATTTGGATAATTTGAAATTCAACTTTACCAAAATTTGGATTCAAATTGTTTCCTAAATTAACTCTTCTATTTTACGAAAGCATGTGATTTAAACCTATTTTGAATTTTAAATTCAAAGGGATTTGAATTAACTATTTCCTAATGCTAAATCCTAATTTGGGAATTCCAAATTGCTCTCAATTAATTCCCCCCATCATCCCAGCAAGCCGCCAACCCCTATGGGACCAATTGGGCTATGTTTCCTAATTATTTTCTAATCCCCTTTGGAAATAATTATTACTTTCCCTCCACTGCCACAGCCGAATTTTCCCACCTCCTTTTTCTTTAATTTATTTCCTAAGTGAGCCCCTTGTTTTAGGAAATAGATTAAACCCTCTCTGGATCCTACTACCGCCAGCCCCATTAAGGAGTCAAGTAGTATTTGTTTCCTATTTCCCTATCTCCCTGCTAGGTATAATTTCTAAATCCCGCCCTCAATTATTTGGCTGAATTTACATCTCCCATAACTCCTCCATTAATTCCCACATTTAAGGAGTAAATTAAGGAATTCCAAATCCTTCCCTAGCCCATCCCGCCAAACCCCCCCAATCCCGTCAGCTTGTTTCTCCCGTCACCTCCCAACCCCCTTGCCTACCTACAGGTGAAGACTTCTCTAGTCCTAGGCATGAGAAGGAGAATCCACTCAGTTTCTACTTCTAGTCACGGCTAGACACCTTACTTTCTCCTCATCCTAGCCTACCAAGAGAGTTTTTTTTTTTTTATAAGACGAGGGACGAAGACTTTGAAGGCATCGAGTGGAGGACCTCCACTATTCCTTAGCAAAGGTTTTCCTTTACTTGTATTTAATTTCTTCTAAATCTAAATTCTCAATTGGTTGATTGTAATCACGAAAACTCTTTCAATTGCTCTTGCCAAGCCTAGTCATTTGTAGGAATTGAGTGTAATCTTCTATGCATCCTACGTCTCGTTGTTAGATTAGGGATTTAACTTGAAAACTACTATTCTGTATTGCTTCTATTTTCTTAATTATCTTGATAGTTCAAACTCGGAGCATGTGATTTAGCCTACGCAATTGATCAACTCATTTGTTTTAATGTCGTTTGAAAGTTGCTTGTAAATTTTGTTCCGAAATTGTTCTAATTTATTAGTTGTGCAATTCCCACATGAATCCATAAACATGTCATCTAAGTAGTCCTGCATCATCTGGTATCAGATCATGGTTTTGCTCTAGTTTTGCATGCTAGACATCATCCTAGGAGTTGTTTACTAGTTTATTACGTTGGTCATGCATGCTATCATTTAAATTAGTTAATTACATTTATGCTTGTGTCCACTGTTTTCCTGCATGCATTTAGAGGTGGTTAAGCTCATTTATATCAATTGTTCAAGCTAGTCCTTAACCTAGCCACCTCACTAGTTGTCTAGGTTGCTTAGGCCCTCCTTGTAATTTGCTGTCCTTGAGTTTCCAACACCATTTAGAGTCCCCTTAGAGTGTTTTCCCTGCTATACGATTGCTAGGCCACTTCCCTAGAAAACCTTTTAAGTACCCAATTGTGTTTAGGAATGGAACCCGGGAACAACTAGGAGGACTTTAGACCCTATTGAGGCCAAATGAACAATATTAGCCAACAACTTAAGGAGAACCAGTCAATCTAGCTGAGCTTCGTAGGAACACTACCGAGAGATTTATACACTAACGAGCTAGGAGACCAACCCTACTCCCTACACCCCATCTAGACCACCGCTCTATGTATGGGAAAAGACCTATTCGGATAGAAGGCCAACATCGGGCCAATCATCGAGCTCCCATACCGATGGACATGATCCACGTCATGAATCCAGATTTGGATGAGAGGCATCACCGTGGCCAACCATGCGCTATACCTACCAGTCCATGATCCCGATGCCACCAGCTAATTGAAGAATTATTAAGGTTGACACTCCTACCATTTGATGGCACCCTCCGATCTCTTAGCTCGTTCTTGGACTAGGTCAAAGGTATGGACCAATTTCTTTTAAGTGGTATGCCATATCTTGAGCTAGAAGTTAGTTTTACAGCTATGAAACTAACGGGTAGGGCGACGTCAAGTTTTGGGCGACTTTAGAGAGTTCTTAGAGGAAGTAAGGAATGAGTACCCTATTGTAGACTGGCTATCCAATGAAGCGGGAAAACTCAAACAAAAGTACTTCACCCTCGTACTTCCCTCACTATTGGATAGCCTGGAATAGGCTACTCAACGGCAAAACCAGTTAAGAGTACATGTCGCCTCCTTGTCATGACCTTACCTGATTCGATGCCAAAGGGAGAACCTCTCTACACCCCAGCGCAAAATCTGTCTATGTTTCGAACCGGGTTGCTGAGCAGGCATCTTCGCAATGAGCTGTTTGCCCGGAACGTCACTACCCTGGAAGAAGCCTACAGCCTAGTGCTTGACTTAGAGGGAGACCCGTCACCAGCACCCGATCCAGTTCACATGAATCAAGCCTTGTCTACAGACCTCGTGTAGTTCCACCCCTCACACCCCCATGCCCAGCCGACCCCAGGAGCAAACACCCGACTCTCCGTCTGGTCCCCCTACTCCCCGTCCTGGATGTAGAAGTAAGCCTCCCACTCCGGATACTCCTCGAAAACATCTAACCCAAGGCGGACCAAATGCTTTAGTGTCAGGGGTACGACATATCGCCTCTCAGTGCTCTAGTCCCTATAAAGTCTACGAATTATCGAAGAGATCAACTGAGGGAATTGAACCCGGAAGCCGATCAGATTCACCAAGTAGACAACGGACAGTGAATTCTTGGAGGAGGATGACAATACTGTCTGTCAGCCAGTACACCAAGAAAATCGGACACTCCTCCCACCGCAGTGGTGAGATGTGCAACGTGTCACAACCATTACACGGCAACGACTGGCGTTATGACTACGATCTTTCACACCTACACCAAGGATCAAGGATAAGAACTGTAAAGTCGTCGTGTGATAGTGGCAGTTGCATCAAATGCTGTCTCCTCCAGCATGGTGTCTAAGCTTGGTTTGTCTGTCTGTCCCCACCCCAACCCCTATGAGGTAGGCTTGGGTCAACACCACTGCCTTAGGGTAAAGCGAACGAAGCTACAATACCATCTCCTTCGCTCGTTATAAGAGAGGAACGTTTGTTGTGAATGTGTTGATCGATGAATGTTGGACAAATCCTTCTCGGTCGTCCCTGGCTAATTTTGGCCCAACGATGTCCACATCTATGGTCGTTCAAACAACTTGCATGTTGAACATAAGGGCCAAAAATCAAGTAGCGTGACATTACAGCCCCGGATTTCGGATGAAGCTGAATCCAACCCTGTCAAAGCCAAGAAGCGGACTTGAACCTGATAGCCTCCATAGCCCAGAGCGCTGCCTTGTTACACACCTTAGATCCGATCGTGCAGACTCCCACTGAGTTGTGACGACATCAGTCCCTCATGAGCAGTCAGCTCAAACGTATAGACTTGTTGAGATCCTTCCTGATGTCTTCCCGATTCCTTTTTACACCTGACTAGAGGCCATTTCAATATGGTTCTAATCTAGCCCCTGGAGCTTTCCCTATTCTTGATCGTATTCCAGGTGTCTCGACCTTCCTACGATTCAGTGAATTTTACTCTTGGGTGTAAGTCCTTCTGGAAAGTGTATCGGGTTCAACCCCTTAGACTGCTCCGTTAATGCTGATTACCCCATGAGTTCTAGGTAATAGGATATTTCTAAGTCTGCATCAGCATTTGCATCTCATTTGCATGAACTTCATAAGCGACAGTGCACAACAAATTGAAAGAATAATCAAGAAATATAAATTACATGCAGATTTTAAAGAGCGTTCGATTTAAAACTTTTTGAGGTTGGTGATTTTGCTGCGGATTCCGTCCGAACGGTTCCCTCCAGGAACAGTTAAGAAATTGCATTGCAAAGAGTGTTGCGGCCCTTTCAAGATTCTTAGAAATTAAATGACAATGCTTATATAGTGATCTGCCTCAGATTTCATATAAATCCCTCTTTTAACATAGAAGACTGCTAAGTGGCATATGAAGGTCCTGATTTAAGCCCACAAAATCCACTCATCCAAAAACAACCTTGTGGAAACCCACCCTGTGAGATCCCCAAACCTACCTCCGACTACCAAATATTCCCAAATTTCCTATGGCAGAGCAAGTGGAGGCAGTCTTAAGTGATGAGATCATATCCACAAGAGAAGGAGGACGAAGAAGATATTTGATCAGGTGGAAAGGAAAGCCCGAGTCAAAGGATACGTGGCTAGATTATGAGGAGCTGCAACAGATTGACCCAGATGCACTTGAGATCTACGAGAGCGCCAGAGATACTTACTCGACGGAGTCGAGTTTTCTCCCACCCCGGGAGAATGATGGGGACATCAGATCATCATGGAAAGCTTACCAGCGACGTGGCCGCCGATCTACGGCCACGATCGAGTCTTTATATTTTTGAGTCGATGTATTTTATTTTCATGCATTTTATTATTTGCTTATGTGTGTTTTATTATTTTCCATTGTACCCCTTTTTATGGGAGTTGTCATGTGTAAGCCTAAGGGCATTTGTGTCATTTTATTTGGAGTCTTTTGTATGAGGCTATTTAAAGCCCCCTTTGTATTATTTTGAGGTTAATGAATGATTGCTTATGATATTTTCTCTTGAATGAGTTTGTGAGAGCTTGTGAGTTCTAGTGGAGAGAGCTTCCTAGGAGAGGAAGGAGATGGCGCAATACCCACCAACTTAGATAAGTCGAGTTCGTGGTTCCTTTTTGTATCCCCTTTATTTTCTTCTCCTACCTCTTTCCCTCCAAACCCCTAACCGCCAGCTACCTCCAACTCACCCGATTCCCTCATCCTCCTCCCCACACCCCACGGCCAAACAACACCACCTCATTGCCGCCGGCCAAGGTATTACCCGCCGGCTAATTTAAGGTTAGGACTAATTTGGATAATTTGAAATTCAACTTTACCAAAATTTGGATTCAAATTGTTTCCTAAATTAACTCTTCTATTTTAGGAAAGCATATGATTTAAACCTATTTTGAATTTTAAATTCAAAGGGATTTGAATTAACTATTTCCTAATGCTAAATCCTAATTTGGGAATTCCAAATTGCTCTCAATTAATTCCCCCCATCATCCCAGCAAGCCGCCAACCCCTATGGGACCAATTGGGCTATGTTTCCTAATTATTTCCTAATCCCCTTTGGAAATAATTATTACTTTCCCTCCACTGCCACAGCCGAATTTTCCCACCTCCTTTTTCTTTAATTTATTTCCTAAGTGAGCCCCTTGTTTTAGGAAATAGATTAAACCCTCTCTGGATCCTACTACCGCCAGCCCCATTAAGGAGTCAAGTAGTATTTGTTTCCTATTTCCCTATCTCCCTGCTAGGTATAATTTCTAAATCCCGCCCTCAATTATTTGGCTGAATTTACATCTCCCATAACTCCTCCATTAATTCCCACATTTAAGGAGTAAATTAAGGAATTCCAAATCCTTCCCTAGCCCATCCCGCCAAACCCCCCCAATCCCGTCAGCTTGTTTCTCCCGTCACCTCCCAACCCCCTTGCCTACCTACAGGTGAAGACTTCTCTAGTCCTAGGCATGAGAAGGAGAATCCACTCAGTTTCTACTTCTAGTCACGGCTAGACACCTTACTTTCTCCTCATCCTAGCCTACCAAAAAACCTGAGAATTTCTCTCAGATTTTTCTGTAAAATCTGAGAGTTTTTTTTTTTTTATAAGACGAGGGACGAAGACTTTGAAGGCATCGAGTGGAGGACCTCCACTATTCCTTAGCAAAGGTTTTCCTTTACTTGTATTTAATTTCTTCTAAATCTAAATTCTCAATTGGTTGATTGTAATCACGAAAACTCTTTCAATTGCTCTTGCCAAGCCTAGTCATTTGTAGGAATTGAGTGTAATCTTCTATGCATCCTACGTCTCGTTGTTAGATTAGGGATTTAACTTGAAAACTACTATTCTGTATTGCTTCTATTTTCTTAATTATCTTGATAGTTCAAACTCGGAGCATGTGATTTAGCCTACTCAATTGATCCACTCATTTGTTTTAATTGTCGTTTGAAAGTTGCTTGTAATTTTGTTCCGAAATTGTTCTAATTTATTAGTTGTGCAATTCCCACATGAATCCATAAACATGTCATCTAAGTAGTCCTGCATCAAATGGAAGCTGGGAACAATATAAAGTGAAATTAATAGACAAATAATATACTCAATCATATGGAATTAACTACTATGAATCTTTTTGCTTCATGAAACATTTGTTTCAGTTGCAAAAATAAATACAATATGCATCTTTATTTTTCTTGTAGTCAAAGCATGGATGATCCATGCAATAATATGATGTAAATAATGCTTTCCCATATAGGGATGTTGAAGAAGTCTATATAGATCCAACACTTGAATTTGATAGTTCTTTCATTAAGAACGAAGTGTGAAAATTAGAAAATGCTCTATATGGCCTCTTAAACAATTTTCAAGAATATTATTGATGAAGACATCGTCAGCGATTTCGACACGTGTACCATCGAAGACGCCGGAGATCGACGACCACGATCAGGAGTTTTATTTTGAGTCATTTTATGTAGTAGTTTATTTTATTTTCAGTTTTTACTGTTTTACCCTTATGGGTGGTCATTTGATATTGTAGCCCCGAGGGCATTTATGTCTTTTAGTTTTTGTTTCATTTTGACCTTTTTATAGGAGGCCTCATGCATTGTATAAGAGGATGAATATTGATATGAAATTTCAACTTTGGTTTTGGATCTCTTTGTGAGTTCTGGATTTCTCTTTGTGAGTTCTCAAGTGAGGGAGCCTAGGAGAGACTCAATCGAAGTACCCAACAACCCTCTTTGTGAGAGCTCTTGGTTCCTATCATCTTCCACCACTTCTTCCCTTCTCCCCTTGCCGCCGGCTCCCACAAACCGGCCACCAACTACTGGCCCCCATTCCCCTGCCACCACCGGCCTCCTCTTTTCTCCCCCAAGCCCTCCCTAGTTCCACCACGTCAAGCTCCCATCGACAGCCAAGCCCTTCCCCTTCCCCTCACCTGACGCCCTCTCCTCCTTCCTCTTGACCGCCGGCCCCATCTTCCCCCAAATTCATTATGATGATTTTAATCGTCATAATGACTCCCTAATTTGATTCTTGCAATAAAGGGAGGAGTTAGTAAATTTGAAATTCAAAATTTGAAATTAAAAAACTTTCCATATTTGCAAAATTCCAAATAAGGAAATATTTCGAATTTGAATCCAATCCAAGTTTCATTTAGAGGGGAATTATTAATTTCCCTCCTATTTGATCTCAACTTATTTAGAAAGCAATTAGTCTCCCCCTAACCCCTCTCCTTCTCTCTCAATGCCATCGACCACTCATTGATGGCTTTTGCCATTAATTCCCATTAAAGATCCCAATCCCTCCTTAATTTAAATTCAAAATTCAAATTAAATTCCTACAAAATCACTTACATCTGAGTTAATTTCAGAATTTCCAAAACTTCCTCTTCCCTTTCTCAATGGCAGGCCACCCATTGCCTCCCTTCCTTAATTAGGAGCTTAAGTCAAGGCTCCAAATTAAGCCCCTTTAATTCCCACTTTCCCTCCTAACATCTAAGTTTCAAATTTCAAAATTTGAAATTATGAGAGCCCAACTCAAATTAAGGAAATCTAAAATTAATTTCAGATTTCGTCTCCTAGCCTAATCCAAGCTCCTCATTCAAGCCGCCCCTTCCCCTTCTCCCTACCTTGGCCGCTCCCCCTCCCTTGCATCCCCACTCTTGGGAAAACTTAGTTGCTCATGAAACTTGAAGCCAAGAGAGAAGATGACCTCCTCTCCCAACCTCATCGTCATCGGTGCATGGCCGATCCTGAGACTGACCACGGATTTTATTCTTCCCGGACGTTGGATGCTCACTAGTCATCCCGTGGATTACCCGCCTTTGGCTACTTCTCCAACGGACTATACTTTGGGCTCCATTTGTCTCCTAGTGGCATCGCTCGGTTTCCTCTCATTCTTCCTCCATTAAAGCTCCACCGTCAAGAGCGTGAGCGAGGGACCCAAGGTGGAGAGTTCTATTTGTTAACCGTGGATTATTGTTTCTCGCCATAACATTACTCTCTATTTATATGTTGTCAATTTGATATTGTCTCGTTAATCTAGTTGTAACCGCATGCCTTACATAATTTCGGCTTGATGATTCTGAAAATCTAACTTGGGTAAGCATTAATTATATAACTAGTAAAATTTTAATAATCTTATATTAAAATCCCCAAGCAATTCTTGTTTCCATGCATATGTTTCACATCAATTATTTGACATATTCACAAAAGTCATAAATGAAACTGAATAAAAATAAAGTTAAAGAGATCATGCATCTTAAAAATATAGTAAACAAATTTTGAATGGTAGATTTATATTATTTAGTTTGAAGGAGAACATAGAATGATCAAGGGACCACCCACAAGTCAACCAATATTTGTAGGAATCCTTGAGCATCCAAATTAATGGTTCTAATTGTTGAATCTATCCTCATATGAGCCTTAGATTGCAATCCGTGTACCTCTTCTTCTTCTAGCCATCGGCCCCTCTTGGGGACATTTTTTCTTTTTTAATAGCTTTGATTTATTTCTATCGTAAGACTTTTAGAAAAGTCTATATATACATCTACATTTAGTATAGAATCAATCAATAAATTCAAAGTAGTTATTTTTTTCTATTTTTCTTCGTATCTTAGTATTGGGCAAGCAAGAAGTTAATGATTATTAAGTTAAGTGTGATGGTAATTTGAATGTTAAGATAGATATGTGAGAGAGTATGGCAAGAACTACTTATATTAAAGAGAATGATAGTGGTGCTTATCAACGAGAAGGTAATGGAAATTGATTGAAATGAGAGAACTTTATGGATCACCCAACAATCACAACTAAGGCTGACTAACTCAAAGTCAAAGTCATATCAAACTCCTTAACCTAATGTCAACATTCATAGCATAAGGCTCACTGACTTAGTATTCTTTAGTCACTCTTAAGGTTTCTTGCCTTGAAGCATAACGAGGGGCATATGGATGCCATTGCATAAGCTTGTACTCTTAAATATACAGTGGGGACAACCACCTTTACCAAGAATGTTCTCCAATCAATAGTAGTAATTAATTATGAAGTGTTGCATTTATAGGAAATTTTAAACCTTAGAATTACAAAAAATAGTTATGGTGAAATCTTGGTACATATTTTAATACGTCTCATGGGAAAATATCTCCGTTTTTTTTACTCAAAACACTTCATCAAAGCCTGCAATCATGTCATTATTATATGCCAAACTAGAATAGAAGAAATTTTTTATGATTTTTATTGATATGGAAAATCTTATTAGTAAGTATCATGAGAATTAATTTGATAGGCATTGAGAAGAAAACGTGTGTTAAAGTTATGTTGAAAATATTATTGATTTATATTATAATGGATTAGTGACTAGTATTAATTATTAGTAGGATTGTATAGGGATCAACATTAAATTCATACTTTTCTATGGAGTAAAAGTTCAAAATAGTCCCCCGATTATAAATAAATATCCAATTTAGTCTTAGAGTTTCGTATTGCTCTATTTTTGTCCCTCAACTATTGAAAATTGAGTGAATTTGATCACAGAGCCTAAACAAGTTAAAGTTAACTCCAAAAGTTAAATAGGTGGGGTATTTTAGGTATTATAAGTGAATGATGAGATAAAATTGCTTACTTGGCTCTATTTTATCATTACTAGAAGAGTGTATTGAGTTAATGGGGCTAGTCTCTAAATTTCAAGTAATTAAATATAATTTATATATTATTCATTTTCAACCTTCTTTCTTGCAATCTCTCTCTTCTCTCTCTCCCCCTTTTTTCTTCTATTAAGCTCATGCACTTTCTTTCCTTGCTTCATCTCGTGGATGTCGCACATTGCTCGTCGTTGCCTATCTTGCTTGCGTCGAAGCATGTCGCAACACATCTCGCCCGGTTTGCTTGCTTGTGTTGGCTACCTTGCTTGCATTAACCTTGGTCGTTCATGTCTCCTACGTAGAAAGGTCTCCAGGGCATCTAACGGGAACTCGTGTAGGGTGTATAGCGGGAAGCATCGAGCAGGTATTTTACTTAAATGCCCCCAACGAAACGAACCTCTCCGGCTCTCTTCGTTAATTTAAATGGTCAGGGATCAAATTGACTCATATTCTAATAGCCGAGGGACTAAAATAGGGCAATGCAAAATATTAGGACTAAATTGGACATTTATTGATAGTAGGGGGACTATTTTGAGCTTTTACTCTTTTTTATACTATCTACATAAATATTTATAAAAGATATTCAAAGTAAGATATGTAAACCAAGTATTTTTCTATTTCAGCTGGAATATGTCAAGGATCTGCTTTAAGCCCATATATTTTTCCTTCAGTTATGGATGTTCTTATTAGACATTTGCAAGTGGATGTACCTTGGTGTATACTCTTTGCTTATGACAATCTTCTTGTTGATAAGACTAGTGGGGGGTTGATGAAAAACTTGAATTATGAAGGTTGAGTAGATCTAAAACCAAATAGGTGGAGTGTAATTTTAATAGTAATAGATCTAGTGGTGGGAATGCGACATTGGGTGATCAAGTCATTAAAAAGAGTCATGTTTTATGTATCTCGGGACTATTGTTCAAACCGATGCTGAAATAAATGGGGATATTATTAGTAGAATTCATGTTGGATGGTTGAAATGGATGAATGCATGCGGCTTGTTGTGTGATAGAAAAGTACCCCTCCCCTCAAACTTAAGAAAAATTTTAGAAGATGGTGGTGAGACTTACAATACTTTATGGTGCAGAATGTTGGGCATTAAAAGAAAAGCATAAACTTAAATGTTGCATAGATGAGGATGCTTAGGTGGATGAGTGGCTTTACACTGAGAGATAGAATGCGAAACAAATATAACTGAAAAATGTTGGAGTACCTCTAGAGACAAATAAGATTAGAGAGGTCGACTTGCGGATGGTTTGATCACATAAAATATAAGCTTTTTGACGACTCAATTAGGAGAGTAGATATATTAGATCCAACTTATATTAAGAAAGGTAGAGGTAGATCTAAAAAGACTTAGTTATAAATTAATAAAAATGAGTTTTTTTTATTAGGTTTAAAGAGAGAATTTAACTCTTAATTGGACATAATGGAGAAAAATGATTCATATAACTGACCCCACATATAGTTGGATAAGGCTTGTTGTTATTGTTGTATTTTAGTGCATGATATTTAGATATAACACGGTGTTTGTAGGGGAGGCATTGTCCCTAGTGAAAAGTTTGACTAGAAGCTAGGGGGGTTAATAGGTAGTAAAACATATATCAAGTGTATGACAAGTAATTAAGGGAATCTAAGACTGATAATGCCATTCAGTCTTAATGTATAATCAATTAATTCCCACGTGTGATGACTTTATGTATCATGGATCTATTACACACATGTCGAGGTATATTGATGAGATCATAATTTTTTAATTAAATCAGGTGGTTAAAATAATGTATTGATTATTTTAACCATATGCTTAATTAAATCAGTCATATGCTTATATGTGTTAGGAATCATGCTAAAATCTCTTTCAACGTCAGCTTTTCTGTTGTTTCTTATTTGATTACGTTTTAAAAGAAGTTACCAAATGTTAAGTTAACAAGCTCTGAAAGTTCTGCAGTGAGTACTTCGAATCCATCCTGTTTTATTTTAACCCTTTTTTGAAAACAGTTGAGGGGATAGTGGACAATGGAGGAAGCTGGAAAAAGATTATGTTGGGCTTATAATACACTGAGTACGGGGTACAATGAGTAAATAAAGAGCCTATTTAGCGCACAAGGATTTTATAGACTCCAGAAAATGGAATTGATATATAGAGCCGTACCCGTGCTATATTATAGAGGTATTTTCTATGATTCGAACACAACTTGCAGTTGACAGATAGGATATTATGATACATTTATATAGTTAGTTGGCTTTAGGATTGGAATTTATGACACCAACGATGCTTGTGATGTTCCATGGTCTCAGATTGCAACATCTATATAAAGTTGCAGTCGTATTTCACATTATATGGGTTTACATGAACTGAAATCCAATCCCTTTGCCTTTGGATTAGTCACCTCAGGAAGAAGAGAGACGTCAAATTTAGTTTGACATTAAACTTTTCAAGTAATTTTGGCTCATAAACCTGTGATTCTTTGGGCTTCAGAGAACAACATTCTGTTTGCTCGCTACTTTGATATTTTTTGCTTACAAATAACACATTTGATACATAGTATAGGTCTATAGGATTTGTGGATCTCATACCACTTAATATGCCAAAAAATTGCTTTCATTGAATGTTCAAGCAAGAAATACAAGAATTGGTTCCAAATAACAATGTAATGATAAAAAAAAATCAGAAAAATCAATGAAAAATTCAAACCACATAAGATCAATCCGTAAATGGAATTTAATCACCACAAGTAGAAATCCGGTCGCACCAAATTTTAATAAAATAAAATAAATACTATGAAGGAAATAATTCAACCAAGATAACTTCTAGTTTTAGCTAGTCACAGTTGGACCACTTTGGAAGAATAATGTATCTATCTTGCACACAAAAGATTGAAATTGGAAGTAGAAATTTTATTAAATTAGATATTTAATTACAAGCCTTAGAAAGTCTATTTATTGACTTCTTATCCTTAGGTCAGTTTATGTGATTGACATAAGATCAACTAGCTCAAATACATATTGCCATCAAATTCCATCTTTTTATCCAAATCTCACATTAGAAGTAGAAAAAGAAAGACATATTCTTAGGCAAAATCGACTTTGGTTGAAAAAATTATAGGTAAAGAATAACTAGGTGCATAAAGAAATTGTAATGCCCAATTAACAACAATGATAGTCCCCTAAAATAGATTCCCTACGTGTAGAGGCAATAGAGCAATCCCCAATTAGCGGCGCGACATCGCACATGAGTGTAGTGAATAAGTAATAGAGAAAAATTAAGTAGCAACCTAATAGTAGGGCCTCACAAATAATTTCTTTCAAGCGGCAACAAAACTACAATTTTGATAAAGTAGAAGGGGACAATCTCACATAAATTTGCTAGGCTTGGAAAGATTTAGCTCCAATGAATGACATTTGATACTTATCAAGCAAATTGGGACATAAATTTTGTGCTGACTATGAAGTAATTCATGAGTTATTATAAGCAGGTCTATCTCACCAGTATGCAAGGTATCTTTAGAATCTACTAATAGCAATAGACATAAACTTATCATCTTGAATCGTTTTAGGAACTAACTGTATGGAATTATTTAATAGAGAATTAGATGCAAGTTGTGAAGGAGATGGAAAGATAGCAAAATTTATGGATTTGATAGCAGATATATGAAATAAGGTCAAATCTAGCACATTTAAAACTAGATTAATATCAAAATTTTCATGAATATCTAATTTGTAGGTGTTGGTTTTTGTATATTCTATAGTTTTAGATGATTATGTATTTCCCACATTTGATTTCTTAAATGTTTATGATGAAAACCTTTTTGAATTTAAAAGCTTAATAATTATGATAATTAATAGTTATTTTTCTATGACAATCATGCAAGCAATATGAAGAAAGTAATAAAATGTTAAAATACTAATATGTGTCATAAGGAATACTAATAATGACCTATAACTAATTCCTAGAAAATAAAATGCTAATAAAATTAGTACCAAATAAACCAAATAATTTTGATATATGCCTATATGCATGGACAAACTCTTTAAATAAAACTTATCTAAATGACTCAAAAAATTAGTATTGATTGATTACTCATTTTAGTATTTGACCAAATGGATGTAGTTTAATATTTCAATTTTATTTTAAAACATTTACTATTAAGAGTTTACATAAAATAAGTTTGTCAACATTAATGTAGATGCAGAGTCACTCTCGTCAAATATAAATTTAGATTGTGACCATAAAATGTATTTTGCATCAATGCACCCTCAATAGAATATTCATAAATTATAGTTTCTTCAATTTGATCAACATTTAGTCGTATGTAATTCTTGTATTAGTGCATTTTTCATAGGCTTTAGATGAGTTGTTATTGACTTTTTCTTTACGAATTGGCATAGATGCAACAACCTAAATAAAATGCACATAGCATACCTTAATACTTATAGATTTATTATTTATATAAGGCCTCACTTGTGCTTTCGATGAATTATATGTCCTTAACTCTCTCTTAAGACTTTTAAAAATAAAAGTAGTGGTTATAAAATAGTCTAAAGATTAATCACGTGCAACTATGCAAATATTGCTTAATATTCAACCACTCTAAAATTTTTTGTTTACAATTTCAAAATTGATTATGCTATTTATTTGATATCTACCAAATGGTTGATACTTCTATCTAAAAACATGTTTCTTATCAACCCATGTTCATTTTATTTTACTTGAAATACTTAATATCAAATAATTGAGCGTTCCTTTGTTTCGTCATATTTGACTAGTTTTTCAATAAATAAATTATAATGTTCTAAAATCTTTTGAGTCATTTACTCGCACTGTTATAAATCCCATCAAATGTAGAAATGTAGTTTTAAATTATTTAAATCATCATATTTTATTTAAATTTTGTTATTATTATTATTTTTTTGGATGAATGTGGCTTCCTTTTTGGACCTTTTTTAGGAAATTTAGGTCAAGTAAGACAAACTTACACGAACATCACATATGTAAAACTCAAATCTAAGACTTCTTGATCAGTAGCAAAAGCTCCCAACTAATAAACCATGATGAGCTGCATTAATTTTTGGACTTTGGATGAGGATAAAGTTAAAGCTGAAAAGAAGGTTCCAGAAGTGACACGAGGGTGGGAGGATATGAATTTTAGAACAAAGAAAGGCCTTAATTTACTTTTCAGAATTTGACGTGGGACCTCTGAACTAGCTTTAACTTCGTTGTTTCTTACAAAATCAGCAATGGAATGCTTTCTTTTACTTACCGTTTCTCCAAATCATCATATTAGACTATTTGCGCACTATAAAAGATCAATTCCCCCATGACGACCATAAATTGGATATTTTCTCACCATTTTTTGGTTTTTTATAGTGCTTATAATGTTTAATGTCTTGTCATACCATAAGGATGATTTCTAAAGCTGAGCCTTGTTACAAAGTGCAAAGTAGCCGGCCACACTTCTATCACAAAGATTAGTTTGAATTGGAACCTGCGATTTGGCATAGCTTTTTGCTTGTCCAAGTCCAAGGTATTGGATATACATGTTTATGACTTCCTTGAGAAGCATAAGAAATGTGCACTTAGGTTGATCTTTTATTTTGAATAAAAAAAAAACTTCTATATAAACATTTTGTTGAGTTCTTAAATAGCTCCACAAGCTGATGTGAATTATCGCTAGAAACAAGTCCAAAGATTTGATAGGAAATAGTTTAGCAATCTGTGAGCACTGCAGTTTTGGTGAATCCTTGTGCCTATTTAATATACATTTCATTTGGGACAGCTTTCTTATTACTTTCTAAAACAGCTTTTTAGTAGAAAATGTTCTTTTTCATAAAAAAAATGTACTTAAAACTTTTTTAGATAGCAAAATGAAAGCTGTCCCAAATGATATTGTGGATGATGCAAAAGATTGCTGATATATCTTATTCCATACGCTGATGTCCTGTATCGTTGTTGTTTAGCATCCTCCAACCATATTGTAAGTTGATGTTCTCAGAACTATCTTATCTTTCTGTGCAATCTCAGTTGCTAGATCTATTAGGCAATAGATGAAATCTTATTCAAATAATAGGGGTAGAAAAGAATAGAAAACATAAAGAAGATAAATGTACAAAAATACCGAATTTTATACTTGTTCATCTGATTGATGGTGTTATACTGTTGTCGTACCTTTAGATTTTAGCTTGTGAGCAATGCTAACGGTAAATTTGTTATCATAATGTACTGTTAAAAGTCCTTTCCATTCAATCTTCATTTGGGACAGCTTTCTTACTTCTTTCTACAGCAGTTCTTTAGTACAAAAAGTTTTAGTTTAATAAATTTTTATATTATGACATGCCAGCATAAAATTTGTCGAATAATCATGACATGAATCCTTTAATACATTGTATTAATGGTAGGATGTTTGATTCTTAACTGGACACAATAGAGAAAAAAGATTCATGTAACTGACACCACGTAGTGGGATAAATGCTTGATGTTGTTGTTAAGAATTTTTTATATTAAAAGCTGCTTTAGAAAGCGATAAGAAAGTTGTCCCAAACGAACTCTTAATCTTGAGATCTTAGAAGTATAAATTTTAAACACAAATTATTTGGGCAATTGCTTTAAACTCAATTCTGCACTTAATCTTGAGAATATAAGTTATTTCTTCTCCATGCTATAGGATTTCATCCAATAATGTTTGTCATCATGAAGTTGATCTTCTAAACACTCGATCTTATAGTCAGCATCAATATAGCCTTTTAGTTTTAGATATAATGTTTTCTTTTATGATTGAGCTACTTGTATGCCAAGGAAGTACTTAAGCTCGCCGAGTTCTTAATCCCGAATTCTACAATGAGTTTCGTTTTCTTCGTTATTTTTATTTGTAACAATTATGTCATCAATATATACAAAATAAGAATTGTTATTCTTTCTTCATTAGCGTGTTTTATAAAGAACATATGGTCTCATTGACTTTATTTATATCTCATTCCACACATAACTTCTATGAATTTCTAACTTGAGGGCTTCTCCGCATTGTTGTGGTGGTAAAAAGGAGAGTCACTTAGTATTAGTGCAATACCTGGAGCAGAGGACTCCGGGCAGTTGATGTATGTCGAGGTTGACCGAACCACTATAAAAATTTATGATGTGCTTTTTCCTTTTCACATTTACTTTTTTATGATTTATTTTTCTATTATCTGCGAGTTGAATTTACTGCATGAATTTAGAACTCCATAAAAACTTTTTTTCTTTACATCATATTATTGTATCGAATCATCGAAGGTTAGCATCCATTGAGATTAGAATGTGAATTGTATTCATTTTTACAATTAGGGCAAATGTTTTCTTATTATTCACTCCATTGGATTGCGTATATCTTTTTTATCGCTAACACGGAACTATATTTGTAATTTGTTTAAAAATAATTCAATCGCTTTTCGAAGAATGAGTGCAATATATTAATTCTTAGATTTATTTTGATATGATTGCAATGTATAATTGATCAAGTAAATTAAAATTTTTCATTTTAGATAATTATCTTTACTTTATGTTTTAAATTTATTATTTTTTAATATATATATAATAAATATATAACTGAAGTCATGACAAATAGAAATGATGATAGAACTACAAAGAGATACAATATTAATGCCTTGCAGGAAAATAAGCTGTCAATTAGTTCAACAATACATTAATATTATTTTAGTGGATTATGATGTTAAGTATTGTTATAAACGTGTGGCAACTAAGTAAATAATTCATAATTTTCTCTAAGAAAAGGATTCTCTCCAAAATATGAGTGTGTTTCAAGCTTTAACAATCTGATCAGTCTTGCTAAAGTGACTTAAAGATCAACTTTTATGCCTTGAGTCAAGCAATAGATTTAATGTATTTTATGTTATGCATTTTTAATAATTTGTTTTGAATTTAAATTTGTTGGTGAATGGCATCTAATTATATTAAGCTCGAGTCGAGCCCTGAATTAAAGGACGAGTCAATCTCGAGTTTGTTCCACAAGCATCAAGCTCGAGTTGGCTTTTTTGAACTATGACCCGAGCTTTATTTTTGAAATATATTTCTAAAAAAAAATTATCTTTGAAATATAAAACAAGTTTCTAATTTAAAAAGAATTTTTTGTTTAAAACAGCTTTCTAATATAAAATTTTTTATTAAAAAGTTGTTTAAAAGACAATAATAAAGTTGTCCCAAATAAAACATTAGTGAGCAAAAAATAGAAGTCCAATGCAGGCATTTGGAGGAGAAATTATTTTGTGCGAACATCAGACTTATTAGAGGTGAATCAAAATGCGCCATCTATCTGGTACACAACATACAGGTGACGTGGCACATTCTAATTTGTCTCCGGACGTTGTACGTATCTGCACAAACTAATTTTATCTCTACACAATAATCTTTTGAGCATATAGAACATCAATAATTTTTAACCCATTCATGATGCATAACCAGGCATAACAAGATAATTTAATTGGAAAATGTTTGTGCCAAATAAGAGGGTGTCAATCCACAGAGCTTAAGGTTTCATTTGGAATTATTTTCTTACTGCATTCTAAAGTAATTTACTGGTACAAAAATTTCTGGATCAAAATTATTTTTTGTATTAGAAAGCAGTTTGAGAAAGCAGTAAGAAAACTATGATAGTTGTCATAAATGAAGTATTAGACGTCATTTGAGACATCTTTCTTACTGCTTTTTAAACCAGTTTTTAGTATATAAATTTTAATTTTTCTACTAAAAAGCTATTTTGAAAAGCAATAAAAAGACGTCCCAAAACAAAGCCTTAGTTTGTGATGGTTTTTTACTTTTGTACTAAAAAACTGTTTTGATTTTAAGAAGCAATACAAAAATCATTCCAAATGAAGCCTAAATCTGAGTAGATTGTCCCCTTTGATCTCAGGATCATATATATAAGATAGAAGTTTCTTGATGTTGATGTTTCTATGATAAAGAAATCTAGCACAATTATGAATTTGGAACAAGCTTTTGGGATGTGCAATGCTCTTTTTAGAGTTATTGCTACCAATAGTTAAAGCTTGTAGGAAAAGGTTGCAGGGATAAAGGAAAGATAAGATTCTAGAAAATAATGTCATTTTTCATAATAAAAATCTTTATATTCCTTCATATTTTTTTCTCTATAAGATAACAAATTATTTTATTTTATTTTGAAAGTTCAAATCTCACAACTAACCATTGAAGAACTAATGTGATTGAATGATAATGGTGTTGTTATTATTAGATTTTTTTTTAATTTTTTATTTACCTATAATTCACCTAATCCAAGTCAAATCAGCTGATTTAATTTGATTCTATAGATAATTTGATGAATATGATATGATTCAGATTAAAATATGATATAATTATTTTTTTAAAAAAATATTGAAGATGAATATATATTGGACATAATATTATAATATATAAATTTAATTCATATAATTATTTTCTTATTTTTTAAAAGAAGCAAAAATAAAAGGCAATTTAAGTAAAAATATAAACTAGTTATCCAAGTTATGGAATGACTCGACCCGTCAACACAACTTGGACCTGACCTAAAAAATTTAGCATACTGTTCTTATGCTCTTCTTATTATCAATCAATTAATCTAAGCTTATACTTGACAAGTTATGCAATTTTTTAATCAAAATGGGTTTTTAGGTCGTATTCGGGTCATTTGAGTTGCCAACGAGTTATGTTTGGGTCAATCAGATTCAAATCGAGTCAATTTCTGATTGGACACAAAGCAGAGCCATTAACCCTATTAACATCCATAATTAAAGCAAATTTTAGTTATTTCTTTCAAATTTATTTTTATTTTTAATTTTCATTTATTCCTTTGATACCTACCATTTTTTGTTTTATTATTTTTAAATCCAACACTCAAATTATAAGCCTCACATGTATGGTAAGTGTGTTAATATTATAAATTATTGATGCATCATACTAATGATCTAACTATTTCTCTTGAGAATAAAATAAATTTTATTAAAATTTTGTATAATAAAATATAATAATTTTGTAATGCCCAACACATCTCCTATAAAAAAAATTTGATGTGCTTGAAGTGTGTTAATAAAGTTCTCAACATGATAATAAGTTTATATATTTCTATTAATAGTCAATCCTTTATTGTTAACATCATCATTAGCATGTTAATCAAGTTATTAACAAGTTAATAATGACTGATGTCATATAATATGATAGCAGATTAAGATTTTTCTTAAGAAGTACAGCATTATATTTATATATACACAGACTGGCAAATATGATGTAATTAGCTTAATCAAGTTCATTTCAAGATAAATTTTGTCATTAACCAACTTTTTTTACATATAGTAAACATTTAGAGATAAAAATTAATTTAATTTTTAAAAATCACTTTTTAACCCTCGTCGACTTAGGCTTCGTTTGGGACAACTTTTTTATTGCTTATGAAAGCAACTTTTTGTATAAAAAGAAAAATTTATGTACTAAAAAATTATTTTAAGAAAGAGTAAGAAAGTCGTCCCAAACAAAACCTTAGCTCTATGTTTAAAGCAAAATAATATGAACAGAAAAAATTCTTCCACAATGAGCCAAATTTTAAAAGAGAAAAAAGGCAGTAGGATATCATGATCAAAAAGTGATCAAGATGGGTCTGAAAGAGTTTGATTTGCTTTGAAATTAGTGTTATATTAATTATTTATATATTATTCTAATCTCAAAGCATATTCAGATGTTTTGAGACTCATTCTGATCAATTAAAATTATAAAAATGTTTTGATTACAAATTTTCCATTTCATATAATTTTGATGATATTTAACTTTAATCCATCAAATTAAGGGTATGTTTGAGATAGCTTTCTGTTTGCTTTGATTTTCAGACAACAACTACAATTTTGTTTGCATTATAGGAAAAACTCGTATTTCTGGTGCCCTCTGGCAGACTGGCAGCCTAAATCAGCTGAAAAATTTCGTCGTGTTTAAGTAAGCTAGCAGGTTTTCTGCCCAAAGTTCAGCCAGATTATTTCCAATACATTTCCCACCGATAGGTACTGCTGGCTTAAAAAAAAATCGAAGAAACTGCCGACGGGCTTTCTACCTATAATATTCCGGAAGTTTATCCACCGGACAACCTATTGGGACGGGCGAAATATCTACCAATTACACCGTTGCTAGTTGCTACTACCAGAAAGTCCACCAGTAATGTCAATTTTTTTTACTGTAATGCTGGCTACTAGTTTCTTACTACTTTCTCATTGCTTTTCAAAAAATTTTATGATGAAAAATTATTTTTTGTAGCAATAATAATTAAATTATTTTTCTCACAATTAACTTTATAAAAGATTATAGTCCTCACAAACAGATCCTAAATAAAAAGGCAGCTAGAATTGGACTGCTATTGCTTGTAAAATGACAAACAACAAGCTGTTTCTTTTAATGGAAGCAGAATCAGATAAGGCAGAAACTCTGAATGCCTTTATTTCTTTAATGAACTTTCTTAATGTTTTACTTTTAGATCTTCTTTTCATTGATTAACAACAAATCTATTTAAATGTCATAATCATACACATCATCTGAAGATTTGGCTCTCTCTCTTTTTCTCCTCCTTTCACCTTTGAATTGCCTAAAGCCTTCCCTTTTTGTATGGAGCTGTAGGCATGTTAGAAATTATCTAATTACTTCTTAATTAAAGCGATAATTTTTCATATTTTGTGTAAGTTTTTGTCATTTAACATGTCATTAATCAGAACTAAAAAATGCAGTGAAACTCAAAAATGCCGTAATTCATCTCCAATTGAACTTCATTTTGTGCGCTTCTATGAAGGTAATCGTGTTTGTCCTCTTTCGCGTGTTTCTTCGGCAAATCCGGTTGAGACGGAAAAATCGCATAGGTGAACAGTGGATGCCAATATTGGCATCACACTGTTCACCTGTAAACAAATAGCGAAAGATTTGATTTTCGGCTGGATGACCGAATGATGCCATAAGCATATTTGGCGTTCGGTTGGAGATGCCCTAAGAGGCGAACTCATCTAGGATATGTGCCACTTATCCAAAAATTGACTTGTTTTGACCCGAAAATCCGAGAATGAAAATTTACCTGTTTTGACCCGAAAACTCGAGATTGACCTCTTTTTTACCCAAAATTTGGAGATTTACCCATTTTTGACCAAAAAAACTAGCAATTTCTGGTCGATCCCAGGTCATTCAGGTCTTGTCGGGTTGACCCGGCCCCGGAGCAGGTCGGGTTGACCAGAATAGTGCCGGATCAGTTCTGAATTTGACCCGAACTCGACTGATGACCCAAAAGTGACAACCCTTATTTTTAGCAAAAATGATTATTATGATAACATTATGTTAATGTCACTCATCCTCCTTTTATGTTGCCCTATCTGTCTAACTAAACTTACCAGTATGGTCAATGTTCATCCACACATAAATTTTGATCAAATAATAATATTCTTTGAGATGACCATTTTACCCTCTTAATTAAGAAGAGAAAATGTTAATCACTCCTTACTAATTCTAATAAAAAACCCTTAATATTATGCATCTTTATGAGTGCTTGATTGTTTATTTATGCATTATAATGACATCTCACATTCAAAGTCGGGTTTGATGTCATTGGGTAGAGTTTAAATATCTGATTTTACTAAAGTATTTTAAGTAGAATTATATCCCTTCCCCAATTTTTATTGCCTCATTTTATGGTTGGTGTTGTACTTTTAAAAGTTTATCTAATGCTTTCAAAAGTACATAGCTACTTGAGCAAATTCCTACGTGAGGTTCTGATTGGGTATCCACGCTTTGAGTGGGCCGGCTTCGCCCACCCATGGTGACTTTTAGGATGTCATACCCACCCACTTTTCACGCTTTTTGAATGCAGTCCTCCACAGACTGATGGTCTTGAGGCTTGTGGTGCTTTGCTATGACTGCAAACTTTCAAGCCGCATATCAGAATTTATCATGGTTGCAACGTGGTTCAGTGCTGCGCATTGCGTAGTGAGGATTACGGTAATATACGATATACGATGATTAATAATGTAAATCAATTTATCCCCCGATATTGAGTACGCATCCATACTCACATATGAGGCTATATGCGTAAAATAAAAAACGAGGCTATATGCGTACCCATACCCACCTGTACCCATTGGGTGAGTACGTGGGTGGGTGTCAACTTTTCATTCATATTGAAAATTTCTTAGTGATATATTTTTTGGTCCACACGTCTTATGTATATATATATAACTTTTTATGTAGCCTTTAAACAAAGAATGGCATGGCAATTTCAAAAGAGAAGGAAGTCATTTGGAGCCATTCGATGTCAGAGATTATTCTGTGCGGTGTTCGAACACGTCCGCAGGCCAATTCAAACGCGCCACATCATCCAATATACTATGCATTGGGTGATGTGGCACATCTGAATTAACCTCAGAAGCGTCTGTACACTCCACAAAATAATTTTTCGTTCCATACAATATTACAATATTTAAAATCTTTCATATATATATATATATATATATATATATATATATATATATAT
>NW_021320070.1:5435084-5466135 GCF_001605985.2 Dendrobium catenatum | reverse complement strand
TTTTGTTACTTGAACCTATTTGGTCTAAGAGATATTATAACGTGCGGAGTCCAGATGAGTTTAGAGGTCAATTCAAAAACGTCACGTCACACAATGCACAATGTATTAAGTGACTGGGCATCTGAATTGACCTCCGAATACTTCTAGACTCCGCACGTAATAATTTTTCTTAGTCTGAGTTCTGCTATCTGAATCTATTAGCTTCATGTGACAACCTTACATAAGCAAGTATACTGATTGATTTGAAGGAATTATAAGAAATGAAATGAAAAAAAAAATTATAAGTGATAAAAATATTAATTGAATATTATTTCTCTCCATTTATCTAATTGAGTGAAAAGTCATGAAATAAGTTGTGTTATGATATTTTAATTAAATAAAAATTATAATAAATTTAAATTTATTGCATTTTATTCAAAAATATGTATATAATTTATGAAAGCATTATTAAAATTTAAAATACATTTATTTAAGAATTTTGAATTTTTATTAACCAAAAATTAGATCATGATATTTCAAATCATTTTTTTACCCAAAAGTTAAGGAAAACTTTATTAATTTATTACAAAATGACAGCATATGATGTGACAATTTTTTCTTCATAATTTACACTGTAATAAAAAAATGTTTATGATAAAAAGTTTTTGTAGATATTTCTTATGCAAATTTATTTTCTTATGATTTACATCGAAATCAAAGATTTAATATAAAGTTACAAAACAAAATATTCCCTCCAATTTTATTATTTATCCCAGTACTAATCAACTATTTATCGTGCCTTTCGTGTTTCTTTGAGTCAAAACTGAACTTTTCAACCTGTTTAATAAACAGGTTGCTTAGCCGTCTAATTCAAACGAGAAATTTTAAGAAATTAATTAATTAGTTTTATATTACATTAATTTTAAAATAAAGTCAATAACTTATAATAATAATAAAAGATTTCGTAAATATCTGAAATTAATTATTTTCCTTATTCGAAAGTCCACTATACCAATATCCATATGTGTGGTGGGCCCAAGGTGCAGGAAAGGCTACATGGACGGCTACCAATACCGTCAGTTAATTACGATGGGGGCTGCCTCGTTGGAGGCGCGTCACCGGCGAGTCGGCGGCCGTTATGGTGGCACGTTTTCTTACTTCAGTCGTCGGAAAAGGCGGCCCGCCAACACCAACTCGTCCCCGTCGAAAACCGGTCAGGAAGCGAGCAAACCACCCCCACTAAGACCCTGAAATGACGGATTTGCCCAAGCAGCTTAGTTAGCAGTTAATGACACTGTAACGGGAATGAAACGGAACGGTGAACACGTGTCCGTTAACGGTGAATGGGGTTCCAACGCGGGAAGTATATATAAAATACAAGCGGAAGATACAGAGAGGAAGTGGCCAAAGGTAGAGCGAAGCTTAGGGAGAGAGAGAGAGAGAGGAGACAAATGGATGCGGTGGATCGTCTCTGCTCGTGCTATCTCCTCTTTTTCTGTCTTCTGATCTCAGGTGCGAATCTTCTTTTCCTTTTAAGGAATTTCAGTTATGGAAGAGATGATCCGATTGTATTGTTTTGTGCGTTTTCTTTTTCGTGTTTGGAATTGGGATTGGATTGGCGTTATTTGATATGGTTTTCTTGATTTGGATGTTGTTTAACGGTTTAGATTTGGATTTAGTGATGATAGATTGGGTCAGCCGATGATGGTTCTTCTTGTTCTTTCCTTAATAGCTGGAATTGAGAATTCGAAGCTTGGATGATTTGATCGGCTTTTTCTAGAGATTAATTAAGGGTCGAATTTCTAGTTTCTGAGGAGATGAGGATTGAGTGGGGGGGAAAGCTTTGCAGGTGCGTCGTAGAAATTAATTCGTTATAGTCTTGCTTATCGTTTTTGTTTTAATTGCTGTTTATGAACAGTAAATTTTTTGCTTGGCGGTTTGGTCATATGATGTGGTTTTGGATTTAAGAAATATCTATTTTCAGGAGCATACGACGTGCTGAATTTCCAGGGCAATACGTGCGCTTATTGTACTCCAGAAACTTCCCACTTGTTCTGTTCAGCAATGTTAATGTAGAATTGAATATGTTTATTATTTTATTATTGTCAATCTCTTGTACCCTAGAGGAATGAAGTTTTTTTAAAGCGCATGGAAGTTTAGTTGGCAATATAATATGAATCACTGCTGCAGAGGTATTAAAGAGTGGAATTCCTTAAATGCCAAAATATTTGTAAAGATTTTTCAGCAGATGCTATTGTTTTTATCCCTTTCCATTGTTTTTCGATCCATTTTGTTCAATATTGGAGCCTGACAGTTCTGTTTGCTTATCTATTGTAGGAGTTTCTATATTTGGGAGCATAAAACTATAAGTTCTTCGTTGTTTTTTACTTTTAAAATGGATAAATTGACTATTCACGCAAGTCCTTTATCTGATAGCTTTATTTGTTTGACGTTAAGGTGAAACTATTAGAGACTCTGTTTTCATCAACGGCAGCAGTCCTATCGCAATTATCTTAGTTTGGATCTTGAGCCAATTACCCCCATTAGAGCTTACAACGGCCTGTTTCCAGGCGTTAAGATTAGTGTTTGATCAATTAAGCTTATTTGAATCTTTAGTAATACTACTCTTCATGGTCAAACCTGTCAGATAAATTCCATATATTTGATTTTTGCTGGCAATCTAGAGCTTCTCAATGAATGGGATCCACCCAATATGTAAGTATAAATAAAAATAAGATTAAAATTTGGCTGAATGCACCATTAGTCAAAACTTGTTCAACACGAACAGTTAGGTTTATGAATGAAAGTCAACTATTTGGTATTCATATAGCATCATATTTTCCAACTATCTAATATAGAATTATATTCAATACTTGTGGGCCTTAACCAGCCAAGATCAACTATCGAAGTTGTTGGTATTGGTCTACCAAAACAACAATAAGTTCCTAAACCTAATATGTTGCATGTTTTTTTTTTTTTTGCATTTTTAAATTTTAGTAGTAGAAAATGTAGTTGAAAGTTAGTTAAATTTAGTTGGAGGTTGTTTAAAGTTAGTTGGAAGGTTGTTGGGATGAAGTTTGTTGACCATACTCATCCAAGTTTCATATGGTCAGCCTTAAGTTCAAATCCAAAGTTATTATACATTTCGAAAGCAAGATAATAGTTTAATCTACAAGTTTAGCTCCTTTCTAGACTTTTCAATGTAAGTTACTACAAATCTCATGTATGTTTGCTTTATTTTAGAATTTCTTTAAATTGAATAATTTTTTGTTCTTGTTTGATGCATCTTTCTACCCTTCTCTGTATTTTTGTTGAGCATAATCTAACATTCTGGATAGTAACTAAAAATATTCTAAAATATAACCTGTGAAAAGCTTCTAAAATTTCAACAACACAATATGTATCGAACAATGACCAAAGAAAAAAAAAATTTGCTTTTCAGGTTCAGTGCACCAAACAATTAGCATTGGAGTTGGAATCAACTATGGGCAGATTGCTAACGATCTTCCTCCACCTACACGAGTAGCTACCCTTCTTAGATCCCTAAACATCAGCAGAATTAAACTCTACGATGCTGATCAGAATGTCCTAAGTGCCTTCCTCAACTCCAATGTTGAGTTCATCATTGGAATAGGAAATGAGAATGTTCAGAGCATGATGGACGTCACCCAAGCTCAGGCCTGGCTTCAACAGTTCGTCGAGCCCTACATTCCGAATGCTCGAATCGCTTGCATCACTGTAGGAAATGAGGTCTACTCAAGCAATGACACCACCTTGATGGCCAATCTCCTGCCTGCTATGCAGTCAGTGTACCAAGCCCTGATCTCCATTGGCTTAGACAAACAAATAAAGGTCACCACTGCACATTCTCTCAATATCTTATCAAACTCCTTTCCTCCTTCCTCTGGTTCTTTTCGTGGAGATCTTGCTCAGTACATCCAGCCCCTCCTCAATTTCCATGTCATGGCCAACTCTCCATTCCTCATAAATGCCTATCCTTACTTTGCTTACAAAGATAATCCAAACTCCATCTCATTACAATATGTTCTCTTCGAACCGAATCCGGGAGTCATTGATCCAAACACCAACCTGAAATATGATAACATGCTCTATGCTCAGATTGACTCAGTTTATTCTGCAATCAAGGCAATGGGCCACACCGATGTCGATGTACGAATTTCGGAGACCGGATGGCCATCCAAAGGGGATCCAACTGAGTTTGGGGCCACCCCAGAGAATGCTGCTGCTTATAATGGTAATTTGTTGCAGAGAATATCAATGAATCAAGGCACGCCATTGATGCCATCGGTGCCCATCGACATCCATGTTTTTGCTTTATTCAATGAGAATTTAAAGCCGGGACCAACTTCTGAGAGAAACTATGGACTTTTCTATCCTGATGGCACCCCGGTTTACAACATTGGGCTGAAGACTGGCCACCTTTCAGGAATTTCAAACTCACCAGCTTCAAAGCATTTGGTAAGAATCTGGAGCCTCACTTTTGTTTTTCTCAATAGTTTTTTTTTTCCTTCTTAAGAGAATCAAGTTGGTCCATTTAATAATCTTTAAAAGGAAGGTTTTGTGCTTAACAGATCATGAATCACGCCTAGTGGGTGGCTGAAGGGAATATCTTTTCCTTCTGCTTTCATTTCCAATGATATTAAGGCTCCGTTTGGGACGGCTTTTTTACTGCTTCTTAAAGCAGCTTTTTAGTACTAAAAAACTGCTTCAAAAGCTGTCCCAAACAAAGCCTAAATGGCAATCAACTTGAATTACCTCATCAGCTAAATTGCAAGTTATTTGTCACTTATCTAAAGTGCTTTTGCTGTTCTCTTGCAGATCATAGCAGGCTTCTTTTTTTCACTCATCACAGCATTATTTTCTGCTTTGATACTATACAGTGACAGATGAAAAATTGCCTCCCAAAATATCTATCGTATGAAGGGAGAGCCGTTGCTACTGCAAAACTTGGCTTCGTCTTCATTTTGTTCACAGTTAGGTATGTTAATTTGATCTCTCCTTTGTCTTTTTCCACAATCTTCATTTATTAATATTGAAAATCACTGCAGAAAACATTGACTATCGCCCTATTAAACCATTTTTAATCCCATTAACTCCCCATACTTTTCTTTGTCTCAATCATTCTTATTCATCTCTGATACAGATATGCGTCATGGGCAGGTAACACCCTGACTGCATATCCAAGAAAAAAATATAATGAATATCTTATCCCTTCGTAGATATTCTCATTCCCATTGGTAGTCTTAATTAGTGCATGCTTTTCTTTTTCTCTCTTTTATTGTCCCTCTCGTTTTCTTAATGACTTTCTGTCGCTTTTAGGCTATAACGCTAGATCGTCTTAGAAAAATATATAGATCAGATGCCTTCAATTAATGCGTAATTTCCTCTTATTAGGTTCAGCTTTGTAGTCTCTGAGTTAGTTTTCAACTTATTAAGGAGTCTTGATACGTTTTAGGATTCATTTGAGTCGAGAAATTATTCTCTTTGGAGATCGGAAGCCTGTTCGGAGACCAAACAGAATGTGCCACGTTAGCTGTACCGAGCCGCGGTACCAAGCAAAGGGTGATATGGCATATTCTGGTTGGTCTCCGGACGGCATTTTGTTTCCGTACATAACAATCAATCATTTGGGACTGCTTTCTTCCTACATTTTAAAGTAATTTTTGTTCTATAAAGCCACTGTAAGAAACAGTAAGAAAGCTGTTTCAAATTAAGCCTTTGTTTTGTAGGAATTTTTGACACGTTTTTCAACATACATTAGCATGATTATGAATATTGAACATATGATTTCTCATATTTTATTTAGAAGTCTTATGGTAAGTTGCCAATTATGATTTTTAGTCGTATTATTTATAAAAAATGAATTGTAAATTTGGTCATAATTAAGAAATTGTTGTTTAGGGTTCTATAAATTTTCAAAAAAAATATTTATTTTTCAATCGGAAAAAAGAAAAAAATATGTATATATATTCTTGTGATAGGTCTCATGCTCATAAAAATTATTATATTTATTTTATCAGATTCGGAAGGTGGAGATCCATGAAGCTGTGGAGTTTTAAGATGCAAGATGATTTTAGGGAGGGAGCATGTAAATGACAAAAATAGGAGAGCGAATTAGACGAAACGATTCAATATTCTTTTCTGAACAAAATACATGTAATTTGTAGCTAACATTTGTTATTTTTTAAAATTCTTATTATTTAGAATATTGAGTGTCAAAATACATATTTAATGAAGGCAAAATTTAATCTACAACAATTTAAAATTTTCTGATCCAGGCTTCATTTGAAACAGTTTTTTACACTGTTTTAAAAAGCAATTTTTTAATTTTTTTTAAACAATAAAAAAATAGTCATCAGTAGCTACATAAAATTTTGACTCAAAAATTATTTTTCAAAGAGCATACAACAATAACATCAAGCCATTATCCCATTTCATAAAATCTTCTACATAAAAATAAATAAATAAATAAATAAAAGAAAATAAAAAATAAGATCAGCTACATAAAACCTTTTTTTGTTAACGAGAATTTAACTTTAAACATAACACAATGAAAAAAAAGAATTCATATAGCCAATCCCACATCTTGATGTTGTTGTATCCTATTAAGAATCAAATTCCTCATATACATGTCAAATATTATTATTATTATTATTATTATTATTATTATTATTATTTTATATACATGCTTACTACCATCCAAATGTGAGTTTTTTTAGCATCATTTGTTGATTGATTTATTATGTTCCCATTCCAAGCTATTTACTATCCCACTGTTTCTTTCTTGGAGCGTTGGATTTGTGATTATGTGAGGTTTCTTAGGTATTTCAATCCTCTTCCATATCAGGTTGAAAGATGGATGGAAAAAGTTGAAGAAGCTGAAGCCAAACTCAGGTTCTCAATTAAAACATGTATAATTGCAGTTAGTTTGATGGTAGGCCCTACGATTCACTTTGTTAAGATCAAGTCTCTATCTTTTTATAATTAAGTACATGACTAATGAATCCTATTTTGTTAGGTTGGTTTTTTGTGGTACGAGTACATTTACAAACTAGATAAAGTTAGTTACAATAAGTATCATCCCTATACGTCATGGATCCCAATCACGTAAGTACAGAGTTTATTCAAGAAAAAATGTCCCTTTAATTCAAATTGGTACTGTTTCTCAACTAATACCTCCTTTTATTATGTTTTTTAGTGTTTATATTTGCTTGCGAAATGCAACCCAGCAGTTGCGAAATTATTCCTTGACTCTTTTTGCGTAAGCCAAATCTTCTGGACAATTATTGCCATTTTTCTTGAGTTTTCATTTTATATCAATATGCAATCATCCTTGTTTCATTATTTTATTTCTACTGCTTAGGTGGCTTGGCAAGATCACGCTTGAGACATATATCTCTCAGATCCATATTTGGCTTCGGTGAGAATGGAGTTTGACATTTATAAAATGTTTTTTTTTTCTTTTTATCTAATTCTAATCAAATAGCTTCTTTAACTAACGTGTTTTCTCTAATAAAATAAACAACTGAGTCATCGTATCATTTTTTGGTTATAAGCAAACAATGAATATATGAGTTTGGTTTTCTTTAGGAATAATTTTTGTCTTCTATTCTGATATAAATTGTGTTAGAACTGATTTGATCATTTATTTTAAAATTAATGCAATTTAAAATTTTCATATACAACACTATTCTTCATACAACAACAACAACATCAAGCCTTTATCCCACTACGTGGGGTCGGCTACATGAATCCTTTTTCTTCATTGTGTCCTATTAAAAGTCAAATTCTCGTTTAAATCTAATAAAGAAAGGTCATTCCTAATATTTTCTAACCAAGTCTTTTTAGGTCTATCCCTACCTTTCTTAACATAAGTCAAATCTAATACCTCTACTCTCTTAACTGGGTCGTCGGAAGGCCGCCTTTTTATGTGACCAAACCATCTAAGGCGACTTTCTCTAATCTTATCTTCTACTGGAGCTACTCCAACCTTTTCACGTATATGCTCATTTCGTATCCTATCTCTAAGGGTAAAGCCACTCATCCACCTGAGCATCCTCATCTCTGCCACACTTAACTTAGTATTCTGCTTCTCTTTTAAAGGCCAACATTCGGCACCATAAAGCATTGCAGGCCTCACTACCATCTTATAGAATTTTCCCTTAAGTTTGAGGGGTACATTTCTATCACATAACAAGCCCGATGCATTCCTCCACTTCAACCATCCAACTTGAATTCTGCTGATAATATCCCCATCTATTTCACCATCACTCTGAACAATAGATCCAAGATATCTAAAACGTGTACTCTTATTAATGACTTGATCGCCCAAAGTCACAATCCCCTCACTAGGTCTATTACTGCTAAAATTACACTCCATATATTCTGTTTTAGATCTACTCAAGCGAAAACCTTTAGACTCTAAGGTTGACCTCCATAATTCAAGTTTACCTTCAACTCCCTCTCTAGTCTTGTCAACAAGAAGAATATCATCAGCAAAAAGCATACACCATGGTACATCCTCTTGCAAATGTCTAGTGAGAACATCCATGACTAAAGCAAAAAGATATGGGCTTAAGGCTGATCCTTGATGTAACCCAACCGAAATAGGGTAATTCATGTCATTATTGTTCGACAAGTTTTACGCTGGCTGTCGACTACCTAACGTAACCCTCCACTTTTCTCATCCAGGACTTGGGACCTGGCAACGGCAGTGTTAAATATTTGATCATTTGGACAAATTTCAAAATCATTTAGATAAATCTTGTAAGTTGGAGCATGTTGCCATGTCTCTTTGTTGAATAAATTTGAGCATTTTTTGACTTTTTTACATTAATCTCTTTAGTTTGAGTTGATATTAGATTCCACAAACCTAAATCCAAAGAAATGACAGACACTCTAAATGATCAAATTGGTTCAAATTTAATGACTGGATAAACTAAATTAAACAAGTAAAATAATCTAGAGCTAAAATGAATGCATCTAAAAAATATTGAGACCATTTTGATCACTAACTTCAAATAGAAAAAAAAAAAAAAAAAAAAAGGTTCGTTCAAACTTACTTTTCTTCTAAGACTTGAATCTGGCAACTCGAGAGCTGTAGCTCGTTGTCTCCTCGCAAGATTTCTGTTTTCTATAGCAGAATTTTTCCTGCTTAAAAAGAACCATCGGAACAATGGTATTGCAAAGAATGAGGCAGCATAAACCTGCAGAAAGCTTACCAAGCTGTCAATATATACGATTTGGCTTGTGAGAATTTCTTTTCTCTATATGAATATGCATGGAAAATAAAGGACCCTTACCTGGAGGAGAGGAAATATATCAGAAACAAAAGAAATGAAACCTGAAGGTGAAACTGTGGTATTCCTATAATATGAAATTCAAGTGTCAGGTTGCAAATATAGAAGAAAATATGAAAGTAGAAAGGAGAGAGAGAGAGAAGGACAAGTACTTCAACATGCTTCCCAGAACAATTACACCAAATAGATTGAGTGAGCCCAAGCCTATAACCATTGCTCTCTCAGATGCACTTGTCTTGCTGCAGTTAAGGCAAGTTCATGAGACAATTGCTCATAACACAAGATGAAGATATGATAATAGGACTATCCCAACCACATGTAAACTAGGGGAAATTATTAGGTGCGGACACCGGACTTAGAGATGCGTCCGGATTACTGGATGCACTGCGTGCGCTCTGCTCACACTCTACGTACGTTCTACTTACACTCTGCGTATTTGTAGATACACATCAAATAAGAAGCAAATCCTCACAATTAAATATTTGCTGCTTATTTACTGCAATACATAGTATATACTTAGTAAATACACAGAGCGTAGGCAGAGCTTAAGCATACAATACGCAGTATCTGGACGCATCTTTAGGTCCGGTGTCCGAACCTAATAATTTCCCGTAAACGTAAACTAGAGCAAGCCACTAAACAAGGCTGCAAGGTATCAAAAATCAGACAACACATCGAATAATGATCAAAGATCCAGAACAAAAAGCTTTGCATGCTCAAATAGATGTAACTAGCAAGAAACACATATTCAGAAAGGAATAAGCACACGTTTTTTAATTAAATCATTCTGTTTAAAATAGATGCTTCTTGGAGACAAAAGATGAAAGATAGCAAAATCAAGAACATGCAAAAGCTAGATCATATAAAAACAGGGATGTTTACAGCAGACATTATCGTGCTCATAATTATGATTCAACAGCATGATAAACATATTAAATAAGCCAAATTAGGCTTTGCGGTGTTAACTCAATCAAGCTAAAAGCTGGCTTGAACTCAACTTGATAAATGGGTTCATGAGCGCGTTAATGAGGTAAAGAATCAAGCTTGAGCTAGCCCCGATTCAACTCGTTAGCTCATGTGATGACTCTTTTAAAATATTTTAATACAAAAAACATTTAAAATATATTAAAATTTAATAGTTTAGTATCAAATTGTTAAATAAATTTAAAAGATATATCTCTTTTTTATTCCAAAGTGATTTCTTATTAATTCTCATTTATTTTTTTCTATTCTTTTTATCCTGCTATTAAAATAACTGCTTGAATAAGAATACTTACATATGCTTTTGCATTTAACAATAAAAAAAAAATTGCTTGAATAAGAATGCTCCTCTCTTTTACAGTAAATGAGCCGGCTCAAGAGTCAACTCAATTTCTTAAAAGTAAGTTTGAGCTCGAGCTCGAGCTTAAAGTAAATTAATTAATAAAGCTAAAGTTCAAATTAGAGGTGACTCAAACTAAATTAATCAATCAAGATAAAGTTCAAGTCAATGGTGGCTCAAGTTCGACTTGAGACTTGTTTACACTCCCATAACTAAAGTTTCATGTCTCCAATTATCCTCATTTGCAATACTGAGACATAAATAAGGCGAGGCTGATAGTCCAAAAAACAAATGAGCTATTCCAATAACAAAAAAAGGCTCAGTAATAAGCTTGCATGCCCAATGCTGGCGGCAATTAAGGAATTTGCTATATTTAAGAAATTAATAGTCCTCAAAAGTTATAGTAGAATACTATCAAGCATAGGCAACCCTGCGTAGCTCAAAACTGTAGACCAAATGGGAATGCAATAGGCGCATGACTATTCCTGCTTCAAAATATCATAGCTTCTTGGTATCATGAAAATAGTTTATTTTCTACTAAGAGCCACAAGTTTCATTAGTGGAGGAGCTCTTCAAAAAAGAGTAGACTAGGTAGGTAACAAAAACAAAATAGGGTCATATATATAAAATGAATTTTGTTCTTAGATCCGGGAACATTCCAAAACTTGGATTAGACTATGATCATAATGAACATGCAGGTTTCAAGAATGAGGCATGGCTTGATGTGATCGCAAACCAAATGGAGCATAGATTGGATCGAACTTTATTGAAATTAGAAACAAGTATAAAGTCATGCGTATCTGCAAGTTTACATGCACGCATTATGCTGCATGCAAGATATATATATATATATATATATATATATATATTCAGGGCTTAAGAGCACAACAAATGGAGTATTGATTACAAAATCAGTTGTATTATGCTGTGATATAGCATGTTTTAGGGTTTAGAGTCTCCTAATGAGACCATATGATGTAACGCACAAAAATGACACATGAAATAAAAGTTCACAAATCATCAACTATGTGGGCTCCGAAAATAAAGAGGCACCCTGACCTCGCCTCTTTCGGAGGAGTTTTAACGGATTAAGTTCTAAAGTAAATTTTCAGAAGGAAAATTTTGTCTGAAATAAGACACCACCCAGATATTTCGCCCTCATTTTATTAGGAATTTATGATTTGAGTTCTAGTTTCTTATAGGCATAAGCCCCTATAGTTAATTACCTCTCCCGAAAATGAGAGAGAACTTATGATTAAGGCTAGTCGTTAAATAGATACATAGTATTTGGCATATAGTAGCAGTAGAATTAGATATTAAAAATTGAAATTTATCACTGCGCACTTAAAGCGGATGGTGAGGGGTGAACCCGATCAAGATCCTATGGTAGTTAACCCAACCTGACCGAATGATCCTGTCGGCAGCCACGGATTGCTTCGTCCAAGAGAACCTTGTAGACTTGGGGTAGATATTTGACTAAGAGAACATATTTGAGTCCACCTTAGCTAATAAAGGGCTTTATGCCCTATCGGTCATACCCTATTGATTAATTGCTCAATGATTTAAATCCATTGGGGGACATAAGGGATCTGGCCATGAACGTAATTTAGTGGTGCCATTTGGCGGCAAACCACCCGGTTCAGAGGGCCCCAGTCATAACTGTTTACCTTCGGTGTCATTTGGCGTCGAAACCACAAGTTAGATGACATGTGCCACATCCCTATTGGCAAGAGATGATTTGAGAATAAATCTTAGTGAAATTCTTGACTAGTCATTCACTTTTTGCAAGCTGAAGTAATTTTCAAACTTTTCCATCTCGACAAACAATTGTGGAGTGTGGATAAGTTTTCACTTTAAGTTTAGGTGATTAATTTTTAAGGATTTTTACATAAATAACACTTGAAACTATTGAAAATACATATTCATCACTCAAAAAGTTATATTTACTGATATACCACATAAAATCTCCATTTTCCTCAATTTAACCACTCCGTTTAAGCCCCGTTAGAAATCCCGACTCACGTCATCTTTTGTTCCTTCGCGCGAAGGAAATCGAATCCTTCTCCACCAGCGATCGCCGCTGTCCTTATCCCTCACCGTCGCGAAGACGATTGGGTATTCTCCCTCGCCGCCAGCCACTTCCAGCTCCGCCGCTAGCCTTGCCTTATAGACAATCATAAATAGATTGAAATTTGGAAATGTTTGGGGAATAATTTACCATCAAAATAAAGAGAGCCATCTGAGTGGAACCCAATTGATCCACAATTAGTTCCTGGCATAGAATGGATTGGCAGGGTGGCATTGCAGGTTAGCCCCAAGGTAAAGGTGATGCGGTCGGGTCTTCTTTCTGCTGCTGCAAAATTTGACTTTAGGGGAGCAAAGCTAACGCTGAAGGAATTATCTCTGATTAGTTTGGCTCGATCACAGTCACAATTGTACGCGGTTTTTTTTTTTGGACTTGGAATAAGCCTGTCGGATTACATGAGCTCCGACAAACTAGTGGGGAGCTCCCAGTCGCCTTCCGACAAGTTCGCCTAGGTTCTGCCATCGTATGTGACGTAGAGAGTCCAAATTGGGGTTGAAGATAACATGCGAGGGATGGATTTAGAAAAGGCAAAGCTTTGCTAGCCGTTCTCTATGGCCTCAGCGATAAGGCGGGGATGGTTGTCCCAACGGAAGGTGTTGTCCGTCACCGGCGGAGGGGCTATAGATTGGTTGTGGATATGGTGGAAGCGTGGGCTATTGTGGGCGGAGTTGGCAGGGACGTTCCTTCGCGTGAATGAACGGAAGACGACTCAAGGCAAGATTTCTGACGGGAACTAAACGGAGTGGTAAAATTGATGAAAAGAGGGATTTTAGGTTGTATATTAGTAAATACAATAGTTTGAGTGTTGAATATGTATTTTTAATAGTTTCAAATGTTATGTATGTAAAAATACCTAAATTTTAATTGAATATTTTTAATTTTCGAATGGTATAGATTTGAAATTTTTATTTAAACTTGAGCCCCAAATTATTAACTTTGAGATTTGGGGCATTTCTTTGAAATTCGTGTGAACCCCACAGTTGCTACCATCATCGAGGTGAGTTTGAAATCACTTTAAATATTCATATTTTAATGAGTTTGAGAGACATTTTGAATATTTAGAATTGACACATCCGGTCGAGATCTAAATTCAACACGATCATCATCGAGGTGATTTCCAGATCACTTTAACTTTTCGTATTTTTATGAGTTTTAGAGACATTTAAAATATTTAGAATTGAACATCCGATTAAGATCTACGTTTAACACGGTCATCATCGAGGTAATTGGGTAATTTCATTTTATTATTTGAACCTTATCGACTCTATTTGATTGCCAACAAAGGATCGGGTTCAATTCCTTATTTTAGAGTTATGATATACATATCAGAACCGAGAGCATGTATTTTGATGAATAAGTTTTCTTTAAAAAAGACATGAAAGGTTTAATATGAACGTATAAAATTCAAATATTACGAATGATTCAACGAGCAACGATGCCAGGATTTTATGTTTTCAGTCGTGAATATTTCTTGTGATAGACCTTGCAGGTTTAATATTAATGTATAAAACAAAATACTCTCGTCAGTGCTACGACCGTGTATTTGTTCGGTTGTTCAAGTCGTGTAAACTCTAATACATTCAAAGAGGAGGATCGGACTTGATCCTAAGTTCACTTTTGACATGCGCAACATTCTCATGCAAGGGTTTAGGAGTATAACACACCTGTCGGAGCACACGCGGGAATTTATTTTTAAGTGCATATTGCACAATCACACTTACATATGTGTATTTGTATTAATATTAGTGTATGTTTACATGCTTTAAAACTTATTACTTTTCAATCTGCGCAGCATCCTCAAACGTCACGTGTATGTGTCACGCTCATTGAGGCCCATGTGGTAGCATACTTTTCAGTGCATCTTGTATTTTGCATTGCTGTGTTGTGTGGCATCTACGCTTGCTACATCTATATGTTGTATAGTACATGCACATAATATATTTGCATGCAATATAGAACATGCATATGGTGTATCTGAGTATGGGACAATTCATATGCTTGATTTATTTGCATGCTTATATGCATATTTGTATATTTGCATGTGCATTTGCATGATCAACATAATGCACTTGGAGGATTGATATGATGTAAATATAAGTGATGCACATAATATATTTATTTGACAAACATAATGTGTCTACATGATGATTTGTATGCTTTTAGAAAATGCATAATATATTTGTAAGGTATATTGACACAATGCACATACACAAATAAATAGTGCATTTATATGATTGGTATGTTGCATCATGTGCTTACACAATACTCAATGCATTTTATGCTTGTTTAGTATGCATGCATGTTAACTTTACATGGTTGTTGGTATATTTGCATGATCAATGGTATGCATATATATTATGCAGTGCGTCCGTGTGATTAGTAGTATATATACATGCCGCTTAATATATTTGCATCATGTGTATGCGTGTTCTTGGTATATACGCATTATGCAATAGGGGCTCATAGGCGACACTCTCTTTCAGTGATTTGGCGTGATGTGTACACTTTAATTAGGGATCGTACAACCCGTGACACATAACATTGCGCTATTTTATTTCTTTTTTAAGACAGACATTTACGGGACGTACGGGCATCCTAACTTTAACAACTGGAGTGCACGCTACCTAAAGCATTTGTGCATCCGTGACTTGCAATGTGATTGACGTTTCTCATTTCATTATGAAATGTTTAAACCAGAATAATTATAGGGGATATGCAAGGATTCCTACGTGCTAACAATTAATGTAAATACATTTTCATAGGAAAAATAAATAATTTTTACTTTTACCCCTTCCCTTTTTATGATAAGTATCATCTGTATTCAGGTGCATTTACACTCATATTTCACCCGTTGGTGAATACTCGAGAAATCCAAATCAGAGCCTCGAAATGACATATTAACATATTTTAAATATGGATCCTAAGCTGGTAGAGCCCACAAGCGTAACTTCCCTGTCTTTTAGCAAAAGCATCTAGGCTAGCGGGACCTGCAAATAATTTATGTTATAAATAGGAGGGAGGCTGGGTTCATTTTTTTCACACATCATTTCTACCAGAAGTGTTGTTGGGGAGTTTAGGCGTGTGTAAGTCAAGTGCTAAGAGAAAGAAATTTGATTCTTACCTATTGGTGAACAACTAATTCCCCTACAAGTTCACTATAAGTTGTATTCAATTATGTTATTTTTTTTATTGACTTAGAGAATTTAAAAAAAAAAATTTCTTAAGTCATAAGTTTTGTTGAAAAATTTTGGTAGCACCCCGACGTCGTCCCCGCGTAGGAGGTTGCATTGGGGGTGTGTAAAGCCTTCCCACCTGCTAAGAAAGATAGTCACAGTAGGCTTCGGATGACACCGCGATCACAGTTTTGTTTCCCGCTCACTAATAAAAGCGGTCATGAGATCTTCGTATACCCGTTTAAAACACAACATTTCTCTGTCTGCTAAGAAAAGCAATAACTGATACTTAATTTTCTTTTTATATATAATAAATTTCCTTGCTTGCTAATAAAAGCAGTCACAAATACTTATATTTTATGCAAACAAATTTTCTCATGCGCTAATAAAAACAGTCATGGATACTTATGTTTCCTCGCTCACTAATAAAAGCGATCACGAGTACATATTTCATGCATATAAATTGTGAAATACTAGTATAGGGTTTATACCTTAGGTGCACGGTGACCGAGGCGAGAATGACAGACCGCGATGGCGACGAAAAACCTGCGATGCACAATGTAATTTTTTTGTTATTACTTATTTATTTAATTTTATATATATATTAAATTAAGGTCTAGAGAGAAAAAAAGAGAGGGCTTTGGAGGAAGAGGTGTAGAATGTGCATAGAAATACGGTAGTGATGAAGCGAGAGTTTTAGAGAGGGAAAAACACTTCTTATTCTCTAATTTTAGAGGGAGAAAGAGAGGAATTTTTTCTCTCTAAATTGAGGAGAAAATATGAATGGGATTGGGAGGATGTGTAGGAGATGTTGTATGAGGCATTTAAAGGAAAATTGTATGAGAATTTTCTCTTTCTAGAGATAAAATTTTCTCTCTAGGCTAGAGAAAGAAAGTGGGGGATGAGAGAGTTTTTTGGTGGATGAAGTGTATGATGTATAGGGGAATGTTTTTTGGTGAAGGGAGGTTGGTGGTTTGAGGGGTGGATGTAGAGAAATAATTTTTTTAGGATTAGGGTTTTGGGAATGTTTTGAAAAGATGGAGGAAGAAGAAGAAGAGAGGAAAGGAAGAAGAGAAGAAGAAATGGAGGGTAATAGAAGAGGAAGAAAGAAAAAGTAGAAAGAAGAAGAAGAAGGAAAGAAGAGGAAGAAGAAGAATGGATAAGTGAGGAAGACGAAGAAGAATAGTAAGAATGAGAGATTTTACCATGGAGAGCTTGTAGGGAGCTTTGAGTGGTGGCCGGCTGATTGGAGGCACAAGAGAGGGAGAAAGAGACGCGAGAGAGGGGCGTGAGCCTTGCGTGCATGAGCTTGATCATGAGGTGAGGGGATGGGGCCGGTTGGGAGAGTTATGAAGGGGTAAGGGTTTAAGTAGGGGATATTTTAGGATTTTTTTTTTAAATCTTTCTCCCCCCTCCCCCCTCTTTTATATTGCTATTAATAATAATACGAAACCAAATTTTTTTAATTAATTGTGTACTGGCTCGATCATTATGTCGTCGTTGCCGTTCGTGTACATCGCCGCCTCAATTTGTGCAAGCAAAATTTAAAATTTTCCCGATCGACGACCTCAATCAATATGAGCATCGATCTTAACTGTTTTCATTGCTCTAGACGCATCGACGCTTTTCGTTTTGCAAATGACAACCATTTCGGCGATTTTGGGTTTTCAGTTGACGCATGTCAAGTGAGTTTTGCGCGGTTTCGAGCTTTTTTGCTTTCGATGCTCACCTTACGCGATCAAATTAACTCTAACACTAGTATTGAGGTCAACAAACTAAAATAATTATTTGTTTCCTTTTGATACAAACTTGAAGAGACAAAATTAGCACAAATGATAATTTAATTAGAAATTATGAGAAAACATTGAGGTCATAAAATGCCACTCTTTGATTAAGATTCATGCCACATTTAGAAAATTCACATTGAAACAGATTTTGCCAAAAATCAATGATACTTGCAAAATCAATCACAAAAATATGTAAATAAAAAAGGAAAGAATTCACCAAATAAAAGATGTAGCCCCATGTGACTGTAAGGAGATGACTGATCCTAGAAGTTGGTAATCAATATTTGCATTGTATTTGAAGAACTTTTATACAACAAGTACACAAGTTTGAAAGAAAAGCATAAATTTCATTAAGCAATCAACTCTCTTTGCATAACTCATATGTCTTTATCTCTCCCCTTCAGAGCTATGGCCTTAGGTCTATGTGAGCTACTATAGATCAAGATAATTTTAGAAGACTTAAGAATCAACTAGGAATGATCCATGAAACTGCACTATGCCAACAAATCAACAATCAATATAGCTCACAGTCCAATTCAGTATGGCAAGACCAAGCACATAGAAGTAGACAAATATTTTATGAAAGAGAAATTTGACAGTGGACTTATTTATATTTATCATGTAAGATCAGCTTGCAAACATTCTTACCAAGGACTTGATAATTCAACCTTTCTGAGATTAATTATCAAGCTGTGAATGACATATATGTTTTCCTTAACTTGAGGGGTAGTGTCAAATCCCATCCTAGCCATCGCAGTCGTCCCTTCCCTCTTGATCCTATGGACAGCATGGTGATACATGGCGGTCCCTTCCCTCTTGATCCTATGGCCAGCATGGGGATCCGTGGGAGGCTCACCTGGATCACGCCAATCTCCTTCTTCCATATTTGGGTGGCTGATTTAGGAAGGATTATATTAGTGCAATTATGCATCATTCTGTAAGTATTTGTTTCCTTATTAATATATCTTGTATAGATTTATAAATTGGGATAATTTTGTGCAATAAAGATTAAGCCCTTTTTTCCCTCTCCAATTCTTTGAATTTAATAGCATATGAGTGTGATAGAGATGAAATATGCAAGAGTAGTTAGTGGGCGATCCTCAAAGATAGCACACAAGCGAGATGGGGGCAATGCAAATAAGTCATAGGTTGACCTTTAGTTTAAAGAAACAAAACCCGTGTTCCTGGCAATTCCCAAGACGCAAATATAGTTGTTTGAACTTTGAACTTGATTTGGGAGCAGCAAGTTGCGCTAAATTATTTAATTTCTTCCAATATTCACATTATTTTCACAACAGATCATCAAACGTCAACTTTGTCTTGAAGAGTAGAAGCATGAAAATAATAACAGGAAACTATTACTAACAACAAAAATGACTAGTAATACGGAACAGGTTTGAACTTCCCGTTAAACTAGTATCTCGGCAACGAATAAGGCCAAAATACTTCAAACAAAATAAACAAAAAGTAATTCTAAAAACTATGTAAGAAGTTTCAACAGAAGATTAACCTGAATGACCACTTCTTTTCCTCAAAAAATTTCTGTATGCCATCAACCCATTGAGCCCATTTCTTACCAACATATTCCTTCCTAGAAGCCCTTTGAGATGAAGCTGTACGCTGCAGTGATGGAAAGCGATAAAGAATATTTCCCTGCAGAGGATAAAAAAGATCTTCAATCACTTATAGTAATAAGGCCTGTCATATGCACCCATTCACAACAGCTAAATTCTCAAAGAGCATTTTTCTTAATGCTTCTAAGGAAAGGTCTTATAAACATAAACTTATAAAAGGGGCTAATAGCCCCTTTGACAGATGACACCAGAAATCTCCACCTAAAGAGGAGATTCTGAAGTCGCTAATTATACAAGTACTTCTCTCATACATTTTTGTCTCAATTAAATTTTCTAATTTCATATTATTCAGGTCAATGGTTTTAGCTCAATTTTCTGTATTTTATAAGTCATGCGTTTTTATGAAATTAAGTATACTTTATTCAATTTATGAGCTTTTAACTCACACCAATAGTCCTTAAATTTCTTCTTCCCTCAATCTTAGCCTTAGCTACTTTCAGCAATCTTAGCCATAGCTACTAACATCCTCTAGCCATGGATCATCCCTAGCCGTCAAACATGTTCATTGTACTCTCCATTTTCAGTTATCAGAGAGAGCCTTTAGTAACCATATTTTCTTCTTCCTCTCTTGGTTCTTTATTTAAATTTCATTGATTTATTGAGTTCAAAAGTGGCCTTGCTTTCTTCACTCTCATTGCAATCATCTTATCATTCTCTTTTATACGTCCCAGAAATTCCACTGTTAAGCCATTTCCTTCGTTGACTCTTAGTTGCTTGAGCCGTCTCTCCTACTCACCATTTTATTAGGTAAGACAAGTTATAAAATTTCTTGTAAATGATGTGATCTAGGGATCCAATAATTAAAAAAATAGTCAATCTGACAGTCTAGTTCTAGTAATTGATGTTGGTTCGGCCAATAAGTTCGTAGACTAGCAAGAAGGTGATTTAGTCTTTAGACTTATTGAACCATTAAACATGCACATCAATTTGTTGAGAATTTATCTAGAATTAATGCATCTTTAACAAAGCTGAATAAAAGGTTTTTTAAATTTGAGTGGTTCAATTTATTAGGTATGAAGAGTTATAAAATTTCTCGTAAATGATGTGATCTAGGGGTCCAATAATTAAGAAAATGGTCAATCTGATAATCTATTTCTTGTAAATGATGCTAGTTCGGTCAATAAGTTGGTAGACTAACAAGAAGGTGGTTTGGTCTTTAGACTTATTAAACCATTAAACATGCACATCAATTTGTTGATAATTTCTCTAACATTAATGCATCTTTAACAAGGCTGACTAATAAGTTTTTTAAATTTGAGTGGTTCAATTTATTAGGTATAAAGCCTTATAAAATTTCTTGTAAATAATATGATCTAGGGATTCAATAATTAAGAAAATGGTCAATTTGACGGTCTATTTCTTGTAAATGATGCTAGTTCGGCCAATAAGTTGGTAGACTAGCAAAAAGGTGGTTTGTTCTCTAGACTTGTTGAACCATTAAACATGCTCATGAATTTGTTGAGATTTTCTCTAACATTAATGCATCTTTGACAAAGCTGACTAATAAGTTTTTTAAATTTGAGTGGTTTAATTTATGTGATCAAAGTCTTTAGAAACTCATGAATTGCTTAGCATTAGCTCCAATTTGCACCATTCCTTCAAGCACTGTCACATTTCAAATCTAAAATGATTTCTCAAACCAAGGTATGGGTAATGTACAAAAACAACATAGCAAAGAGGTGGTTAATGCCTCCATATAGCTCAAGGTGCATGAGAGGGATTATTTTACTCATGATTTGCTGTTGGGCTTAAACATTTTTTTCTTTGAAGATATGAAATACTATATTTAAGGAGTTAAATGTGATATTTTCACACACCATATGAACTTGAAGTATATTTTAACTCTGGAGTTGAATATGAGCTCTACCAATTATAAGTTGATGGACTTTTATTTACAAATTCAGTACTACCCAGTTAAGACTAATGTGATTGTAAATACTTGGAGCAAAAAATCTACAACTCATATAAGATAGTTGGTGCACGAGATAGATTGACTTCAACTTGGGATAATACCTTAAAAAGGAAAAAAATTATCACATCTCATATGTTTGCTCAACCAACAATACAAATAAGATTCATATAGCTCCAGCATAAGTTGATAAATTGATGCAACTTTAAACCAAGCTAAACAAGGGGTTGAAACTCAAGTTTGTTATCAATCATGCAGGTACATTAAGATTTGAAAATCGATCACTATCTGTTCTAAATTAAGACTTCGACAGGAGCCACTTGAGATGCACATACCACTTTATATTGTATTCACTCGGGGAGCACTAAAATGTATCAACATGTCAATGAGCTTTTCTAGTGGCCTAGAAAGAAGAAGTATACGGCAAATTTCATACCGAGTGTTTCAACCATCAAATGGTTAAGGATAAAAATCACAAGCCAATCGGAGTGTTACAACCTCTTTCTATTTTAAAGTAAAAAATGAGAGAAGATAGCAACAAATTTTGTAGTTAGCTTATCTGGGTATATGCAAGGTTATGATACAATTAGGGAAATGATTAATAGAACCACAAAGGCAGCTTAATATGTACATATCAAGAAGATTTAGTCAATAGACAAGCTGACAAGAATCTATAAGAATAATATTATTAGAATGCATGAGATACTAATCATCATTGTACCTAATCGGGATAGTAGATTTACTACTACGATATATAAAAAGTTTTAGAGGCTTTGGCATGATATTACATTAACAAAATATTTCATTCTAAAATAAATAGGAAGTCAGAGCTCGTGTAAGATTTCTTGAGAGCATTTAGCTACGAGGAATACATTTTAGGTGTGAAGTTCATCTCTAATAATAATTTTCAAACTAGCATCAGCAATTCTGTATGGAAAGAAATATATATCCAATTTATGTTGATTAGAGATTGGTGGAAGAAAATTCCTAGAACTTCAATTATTGGAGAGGCTACTAAGTTCATTTGATTTGGAAATGTCTAAGTTCAGCTCAAGAGCAACATAATAAATATTTTCACTTCACCCTAAGCACAGGATGATTGAGTTTGAGATTGGGATCATATACTTCACAAGGTTTTTCCATGTGTGAGTTACTAGATTCAGTAAGAGTGAATCTTCAACTTTATTCAATCAATCTTTTAAGATGATTGCGAGAATAGGGAAGTTTCATACCAATTGGCTCTTTTTCCTAAACTCGCAATAGTGTTGTTGCATGTCAGAACATTCGCAGCGGTAAAGAAATGGAGTGTTTAACGTCATAGCTTTATACAAAGATCTAGCACACACAGAGATAAAAGAGATGGGTGCGAAGCCATATAATACACCATAATTTTAACGTAGAAAACCTTAAAAAAGGAAAAAATCACGGGTCCTCGCCCAATTGAGTGGTTGGTGGGATTGTATTCAGGAGAAGGTCGTCGGAGGTACTATTCTTAGGCGACAGTGTTCCGATGGGGGATGCGTTGATACAATGTAGCAAATATACATCATATAAAGCACATTACAAGGTTAGAGCCGGAAGAATCTAGTGGTATGAGACATATTCTCAAGAGAAAATTGGTAGGTTTGTTTGGTCAGTAGAACCGTGATCGGCTGGCGATGGAGGTCAGAGGGACCGTAGTCGAGTGACAGAAGTTGGAAGGAGCGTGGTCGAGCGATGAAGGTCAGGACCATAGTCGGGCGATTGAGGTTGAAGGGACCGTTGTCAGGCGACGTAGATTGGAGGGATTGGAAGGACCATGGTCAGCATGAGACAAAGGTTGGAGGGACCATAGTCGGGCAAATGTGGTCGGAGGGACTGTAATTGTGTGATGGTAGTATGAGGGTCATAGTTGGGCGATGATTGTCAAAGGATTGTAGTTGGGCGATGGTGGTTAAAGGGACTATAGTCAAATGATAGTAGCACAAGGATCGTATTCAGCAGATGACGGTAGTCGAGAGGGACCATAGTCAGCAATCGACAAAGGTCGTAGGGACCGTAGTCAACGGTCAACAGAGGTCGTAAGGATTGCAGTCAGCGGGTGACGAAGGTCGTAGGGACCGCAGTCGATGAGCGATGAAGGTCAGAAGGACCGTAGTCGGGCGACTAAGGTCCAAGGACTGAATTCGGGCGACTGTGATCTGAGGGGATGTAGTCATGCAACGGTGGTCGGAGGGACCTTAGTTGGTAAGCGACGCCATAGCTGACGGGCAATTGTAGTCAAAAGGACCATAGTATGGTGACTTAGGACGAAGGACCGTAATTGGGAAATTGTGATCAGAAGGGCAATCAAATGATGTTGGTTGAAAGGATCATAGTCGGCAGGCGCGATGAAGGTAGGAAGGACTGTAGTCGGGCAACGGAGGATGAAAGATCGTAAATGTGTGTTAGTGTTCGGAAGGGTAGTAGTCGGGCGAGTAAGGACGAAAGAATAGTAGTTGGGAGACTAAGGTCGGAAGGACAGTAGTCGGGCGACTGAGGTTGAATGACCGTAGTCGAGCGATTGTGATCTAGGGGACCGCAGTCTGGCGAGGGCAGTCGAATGCACCGTGGTCAGCAGTCGACAAAAGTCAGAAGGACCATAGTTAGTGGGTGACTGAGGTAGGAAGGACCGTAGTCTGGCGACTGAGGTTTAAAGACCGTAGTCGACAGGCGACAAAGGTCAAAAGGATCGTAGTTGGGCGACTAAGGTCAAAGGGTTATAGTCAGGCGACTAAGGTCGAAGGAACGTGGTTGGGAGACTGAGATCAAAGGACTGTAGTAGGGCAATGGTGGTTAGAGGGATCGTCATGCGTGGGCAACGAAGGTCGGAAGGACCGTAATGGGGAAATAGTGGTTGGTGGGATTGTATACGGGCGATGGTCGCAATAGTGGTTGGTGGGATTGTATTCAGGAGAAGGTCGTCGGAGGTACTATTCTTAGGCGACAGTGTTCCGATGGGGGTTGCGTTGATACAATGTAGCAAATATACATCATATAAAGCACATTACAAGGTTAGAGTTGGAAGAATCTAGTGGTATGAGACATATTCTCAAGAGAACATTGGTCTGTTTGTTTGGTCAGTAGAATCGTGGTCGGCTGGCGATGGAGGTCAGAGGGACCGTAGTCGAGTGACAGAAGTTGGAAGGAGCGTGGTCGGGCAATGAGGGTCAGGACCGTAGTCGGGCAATTGAGGTTGAAAGGACCATTGTCAGGCGACGTAGATTGGAAGGATTGGAAGGACCGTGGTCAACAGGAGACAAAGGTTGGAGGGACCATAGTCGGGCAAATTGGGTCGGAGGGACTGTAATTGTGTGATGGTAGTCTGAGGGTCATAGTTGGACAATGATGGTCAAAGGATTGTAGTTGGGCGACGATGGTTAAAGACACTATAGTCAAACGATAGTGGCACAATGATCATAGTCATCAAGTGACGGTAGTCGAGAGGGACCGTAGTCAGCAATTGACAAAGGTCGTAGGGACCGAAGTCAACGGTCAACAGAGGTCGTAGGGATTGCAGTCAGCGGGTGACGGAGGTCGTAGGGACCGCAGTCGATGAGCGACGAAGGTCAGAAGGACCATAGACCATAGTAAGGCGACTAAGGTCCAAGGACTAAATTCGGGCGACTGTGATCTGAGGGGATGTAGTCATGCAACGGTGGTCGAAGGGACCTTAGTTGGTAAGCAACGGAGGTCAAAAGCGCCATAGCCGACGAGCAATTGTAGTCAAAAGGACCATAGTCGGGTGACTTAGGACGAAGGACCGTAATTGGGCAATTGTGATCAGAAGGGCAATCAAATGATGTTGGTTGAAAGGATCATAGTCGGCAGGCCCGATGAAGGTAGGAAGGACTGTAGTCGTGCAACGGAGGATGAAAGATCGTAAACGTGTGTTAGTGGTCGGAAGGGTAGTAGTAAGGAGAGTAAGGATGAAAGAATAGTTGTTGGGCGACTAAGGTCGGAAGGACAGTAGTCGGGCGACTGAGGTTGAAGGATCGTAGTCGAGCGATTGTGATCTAGGGGACCGTGGTATGGCGAGGGCAGTCGAAGGGACTGTGGTCAGCAGTCGACAAAATTCAAAAGGATCATAGCTAGTGGCTGACGGAGGTAGGAAGGACCGTAGACTGGCGACTGAGATTTAAAGATCGTAGTCGGGTGGCCATCGTAAGAAGGATAGTAGTTAACTGGCGACAAAGGTCAAAAGGACCGTAGTTGGGCGACTAAGGTCAAAGGGTTGTAGTCAGGCGACTAAGGTCGAAGGAACGTGGTTGGGAGATTGAGATCAAAGGACTGTAGTAGGGCAATGGTGGTTAGAGGGATCGTAGTGCGTGGACGACGAAGGTCGGAAGGACCGTAATGGGGCAATAGTGGTTGGTGGGATTGTATTCGGGCGACGGTCGCAATAGTGGTTGGTGGGATTGTATTCGGGAGATGGTCGTCGGAGGTACTATTCTTAAGCGACAGTGTTCGAGGGACTGTGGTCAACGGGCGACTGTGTTCTGAGAACCATAGTCAGCAAGCAACTAAGGTTGGAAGGAACGTGGTCGGGAGACGAACCTGCAACAGTGGCCGGGTTGAGCCACGACGACGGTGGAAAGGTGGACGTTCAACGATAATTGACTAATAAAAGTCCAGTGATGGCGAGAGTTTGCCGGCAGTGGTGCTCCAATGGAGCTCCGAGATTCTTCAAGCTTTAATGCTCTTCTTTTGAATCTATAGCCCAAGGTCTAAGCCTCATCCAAAAGTCCCCTTCGTGTAGATATTAAGGGTCTATTTAAAATTTTTTAGAAGTGGCATGCCCTGTAATTATGTAGAAGATCTGGCGCAATTTCAGAGTGCTCCATCGAACGGCCCATATTGATCCCCTCGATCATAGAGCATTCATTCAATATTTAAATGCCTTTATAATGTCAAAATTAAGCAATGTTGGGCTTGTTGGATTCGTCTCGTCAAGCCGCTCGATTCAACCATAAGCATGCCATATTTAAAGATCATTTGATTGTCAATTAGAGTCTTGAAGCTTTCAGATATGCTTTAGGCCACTAATTTGGGCCCATTTGGGCTCGAATTAGACCAATTTTGATATTATTGGGTTTGTCTTATCAAGACATTCAGTTTGACTATAAGTTTGTTGAGACCGGAGTTCAAATGATCCCGAATTTAATTTTGAAAGTTTTCAATTGAGATATGCCTAGAGATTCATGCCGGATCAAGCCGAATTGTTGTGACGTATCAAGTGTATATCCTTCACTTCTCTTCATTAAAATGCCATATGCATGATAACTCTTATAATATTTAGCATGACCCATTACTTATTCAACATGATACTAAAGAAGAAGCAAATGAATACCTAAAAAGATATTCCATTGGCATAAGGTACAAATTTATGGATCAAAGTTTTTTAACGAGGGTTTAATGTAACAATAAATAAATAACATTAAATCCCCACTTGAACTAAATAAACCATTAAAACAGCCTATTGTCACCTTTGCCCCAATATTATTGGACTAGTTTTTTTAGTTTATTTGATCGTGATATAAGATAGATCTACTTGATATTTTCGGCATGCGTTTATATTTTTACCACAAATCATAAGCCAACATTGAGTCTTTGCCTCCTAGCTACAAACCAAGATCACAAAAGCTTCTCTCCCTTCTCAGTTCATGTGTCATGAGCTCTCTCCCTCTTCTTCTTCTTCATCTTTGTTCCCAATCAAAAAGAGCTATTGTCATAGGTCTTCATCTTCGATACCATCCTATGTTCCTTATTGAGTGTGACTCTTCTTCTTCCCTCAATCTAAGACACATCTGCCAACATCCTCCAACCATTTTTCTATCTCAACAACCACAAATACACATTATGATCGCTATTGTGAATCATCAGGTAACCTTCCATAACCCTATTCTTATCTTCCACTCTTGCTTCCTTATTTCAATTTCATAAATTTATTGAAATCATAAGCTTCCTTGCGCCCTTTAAACTCAATGTTATCATCTTATCACTTTGATTTGTTCCTAGTAGACTCTCAAGCTTTACCTTCATTGTCTCTTACTGCTCTAACCTTCTTTCCCTCTCACCTGCTTGTTATATAAGTGAAAAAATTTCTAGTAAATGATAATTCATGATTCAATTAAGATTATTTTTGGATAGATGATGTTGTTTAATTCTGGTAATGGCTTTAATTATCAACTATAGTTGTAATGGTGGTGTTAGATCAATTATGAGTAATATCAATTTATGATTTGCAATTTTGAATTTTTTATTCAATTTAAAGAGCAATTTAGGTTGATATTGGGATTACAATAGCTACTATTTAAGCCTATTGAGTTTGTCCACATTTAGTGTTGTTCTTTTAAATCTCAGTAAATATTGGACCCTCACTATTTTCTCAATATTTATTTTTGAATATCCTGTACATCAATTTGTATCGGTAAAATAGCACTTTAGCTAAGATATTGTAGCTAACCAAATGAGGTTTTAAATTTCCAAAGCAAAAAATAAAGAATGACAAAATCAATTCCCTTGAATCAAACATGATATGATATTTTGATAACAAACCTCATCATCCACTTCGGGGTGTCCATCAAAACGTAATAGAACTGGTAAGATATATGAATCATCATCCTGCTTCAACATTGAGAAAATAAAATTGGTTAATTGGAAAATTGCAAACATTCAAATTTTTGTTAGAAGCATAACCAACACCTTGCAGAAGGATGCAGATTAAAGCTGTTAAACCAACGCCAAAGATATAAAAAAAAAAAATGCATGCAGCAAAAAAAAAACATGCAAGCAACTTGGAAAGAAAGTCAGTCCGGTTAAGCAATGTATGCTATGAACATATGTAAAAGAATATGGAGAATGCCATGATTCATGCTATGAATAAAGATACATAATAAAATATCACTTGTATCCTAATTGAGTGCGGAAAACTAAGATCGTTAACATTAAGGTTGGGTAAAATCAGGAAAAAGAAAAAAAAAAGAATGAAATTAACAACTATTATGCATATAGAATGGAACATAGAAGATGCATTAAATATGGTCGATACATAGGATTAATAAGAAAGGATTCGGGAAAGAAGGCATAGACCAAAGGTAACATTGTCAAAAATTGCGCAAAAGACTTGCATAAAAGATAGTACCTTATGTAGCACTTGATAGAGTGAATGAAGATGCATTTCCAAAGCTAACCCCAAATTAAGTCCCCAATGATGATGCACAAAGAAGTGAAATCAATCAAAAGTTATAATATTTATCTATTTTCACAAACACTATAAATTTTATAAAATTGTCCAATTTAAACACCCCATGTATCACATTATGTAGCATATAATATAGTGAATGAAGATGAGTTTTCAAAGCTAACCCCAAATTAAGTCCCCAATGAAGATGCACAAAGAATTCAAATCAATTGAAAGTTATAGCATTTATCTATTTCCACCAATACTATAAAGTTTATAAAATTATCTACTATAAACAACAACCCCCCCCCCCCCCACCCCCCAAAAAAATTAAAAAATTCATAAATAGGAAGAACTCAATTAGAGAAGGAAAAAAAATGTTCAAATAATCCCCCTATTATTCATACACATCACCTTTCTCCAATTTAATCCCTTGATAATACAAAATTGATCCTAAATAATCCTCATGTACTAAATTGGATCAATTTTATATAGTTGAAAGTGTACAAGTTAATAGAGCAAAATAGCATTCGTCATGACACATGGCGCTGCACGTCGTACCCTCTACACCATTTTCATGGCATGAACGAAGGGTTTAAAATAGTGTACGTGATTTGCGCTGTGTGCATGCAAAGCATATAACACATAGCCCTCATAATGCTAACTACTTTAATTTTGATAATTTAGTATGATAGATTTAAGATTAAGTTTTTTTTCTAATAGTTTCCACACACACTGAACCCTTACCCCGTTAATTAAAATAGAATCTCACACCCATGCACAACATCGCCTCACTCGGCTCGTTAGGCTAGGGCATCATCTCATTAAGACGATCTCGACCACGCATGCACTCCTCAGATCTCATCTTGGCCACATGGTCTCAACCAAGAACGCACAGTTGTTGCACAATCAAAGGCGTATAGCTACCACTTGATATTGATCCCAGTCAATAAGGGCATCACGCACAGCAAGTCGCCTTATCTTCATCACACATTCGCAGACCGTGTCTTCCTTGCGCAATAGGCCACATGCCTCATCTTCCTCTCATAACAGTCGCATGTCGAATCTTCTTCAATGAATATATCATTTCTCGCAATTAACATTGACTTCGCTATTTTCAATTGTATTTTGTTATTCAAAAATTTCCAGTGTACACTAATTATTATTAGTTACTCTATCATTATTAGATATTCAAAAAATGTCGAATTTAGTTCAAAGTGCACTTAAACTTAAGTGGTTGAGGTGTTAATCACTTGAAATTAAGTATTATATTTGATGCTTTTATTATAATAATGGTTTATTTTTTTAATTTAATAACGTTTCATATTTATCTGCATTTTGATTCATAATTTTTTATTTGTGTCATGTTCAAAATGGTGCAAACCGGACCGTGGGTAATGCACTATGGCTCCAGGGAGACCTTTGCGTTATAATACAATATTCGTCGTTAACAAATATAGTCCAAGGGCTAAATTGGGATCCATTTTGTATCCCAATTTCCATCAATTTCTATATTAGGGACTATTTGGGATCAATTTAGCATAGTTAAAGGACTAAATTGGAGAAACGTGATACTCTGGGAGAAAATTGATGGCATGTAACTAGCTGGAAACTATTTTTGTGATGAGGACATCAGCAGGAGATTTTGATGCATGTATTAGAGGAGAAATTGGAGATCGACGGCCACGATCGGGAGCCTTTATTTGTGATGTATTTTATGTATTGTTTATTTTAAATTTCAGTTCATGTTATACCCCTGAGGGCACTTTAGTCCTTTTCTTTTGTCACGTTAAGGCCTATATATAAGGACAACCACTATTGTATTTGGATGATGGTTGATGAATAAAAATTCTAGCTTTTGTCTTCTTCAATGTTGTGAGCTTTGAGAGAAGAAAGAGGCCCTTGGTGAGGGTGATTGCAATATCCGTCAGTCTTTGGAAGAGTCCAAAGCTCACGGCTTACCTCTACCTTCTTTCCCTACTTCCACCGTCGGCCACCCTTCATAATCCACCCAAAACGCCGTCCTTGCCCTTTTCCCCTCCCCTTCCCTCAACCTTCCACAATCAGCCCCTTCCCCACCCACCTATCGCCGGCCTCCCAAGGCCATCTTAGCCGCCGGCAAAGTAGTCCCCACAAAGTCTAACTTCAAATTCAATTTCCCTCTTAATCAACTTCATAAATAGCCTATTATTGATTAGGAAAGATTCTTAGTTGAATTCAAATAAATATTTGAATTTCAAACTCTTTCATCATTGATAAATCTAATTTAGGATATCCCCTTAATTAAATTAAATCTGAAATTAAATCTTAGATTTGATTTCAATCACCAATTAAAGTCAAGGGCCCACATACATCGAACCTAGACACCCTCTCTCCTCATATGGCCGGCCCTCCCCCTTTTGCCTTTTCTCTCTCCAATTTAATCCTTAACCCCAATTAAAATCTCCATAAATCCCTCTTAAGCCGACAACCCCTCTAGCCCTATTTTGGGATAATTTTGAGATCAAATTATTCCCTTCCCTCCCTTGTGAAAATTTGAAATTCAATTCATATTTTCTAACTTATTTCCTTCCCACTCCCTAGCCCAAAGTCCAAAAATCCTCCTAGCCCTAACCGTCCCCTCCCCTACTTGAATCCTCTT